>NW_004440095.1:147278-227163 GCF_000330505.1 Entamoeba invadens IP1
TGGTTCGACTCTTTAAGCGAGGAGTGTCGATGGGGTTTTTGACGTTGCCGCAGAAACTTTCCGAGCAACTTCCAATCAACTTTGCAGTGTATTTGGATCACGTGTTGTCGTCTTTTTGTACATCACAAGAAGTTACTACAATATGCAAATTGATAGGACTTCTGGACAACAAAGATGTCATGCTTTTACATTACAGAAAGTGTTTGTCAAAGAGAGTAATTTACGACGACCAAATCTCATTGGACACAAACAACTTCTTCTTGACTACACTCACTGGGTTGATTGGTAATACACTCACACACCCAATACTCCAAGTCCTGAACGAGTTACAGACCTCGAGAGTGTTTACAGAGAAAATAAAGAACTTAGTTCCTTTACAGACAAAAGTGAATATATTTTCGCTGCAACAACTCTTTCAAAGACCACTGAGCTTGACTCTTCCGAGCGAAATAGAGGATATTTGGAAAATCATCATCACACAGTATGCAAGAATACACGAGAAGAGAAAATTGGTGTTATGCGAGACATCAAGCACAGTGTTTCTTAAAAGCGGGAAGATGACAATTGAGATGCCGTTACCACATTATATGATATTCAAAGAGGGGGAAACGGTGATGAACGACGTTGCTAAAAAGTATAATATCGACTCGGAAAGTTTGGACAACTTCTGTGGTGACCTTGAGAGCGCTAAGTTAATAACACGAAAAGAGAATTCAATATATCCCGTCAGCGAGTTCAAGGGTGATGTCATCATCGTACAGATGACGCAGAAAAAGAAGAACTTACCGTCCGACGTCATTGATGAAAAAGCGGAAGTCGAAGAAAAACGATTTCAAACTATTGTCGGAGTGCAAGTCAGGCTGATGAAACGTCACAAAAAGATCACACACCAGGACTTGATCAGACTCACAAACGATCAAGTCAAGAAGACGTTTGTGCCTGACTCAAGACTCCTTCGTAAGGCTCTTGAGTATTTGATCGACAACGAGTATATAGAGAGAGACAAAAGTGACAAAGACCTTTTAATCTATCTCTCTTAACACTTCCTATTGTTATTCAACATCTAAATGATCATTTTTGACTTGAGTTAGTATATTTCTGAATCCAACTATAGGGGTCATATAAATTGGTTGTTTTCCATCAATTAGTTGAAGATTTTGGTAGAACTTCGATTCGAACAAAGTGTAAAACATTTTTAATAAAAATTGTGTTATTTGTTAAATTTTGCAGCCCTGATATTTAAGAGTGTTAACGTGATAGGGCGTATCCACACGGAAATGGTGAATCCCTGCGGATTGGATTATTTTGTGTGGATTGCCTCTAATTTTTTTGTCGAAAAAATTCAAATATTTGTTTTAAACCATATGTTATGATTTTTAAAATTAATAATTGTTATTTATGATCATTTATGGGACAAAAATGATACACAAACATAAATACCCCCATAAGGAGTATTTCCAATATTTGCAATAATTTCATAGTAAGAAAAAACGCTATTTTCAGCCTTTTTTTGGAGTGGTAAAATAAGAATAGATCAAAATGAACAAATAAAATAACTAACAAAATTCACTCGTATTATCCCGTTTATTTGATACATCTAACACTATTTTTTTCGTTTTTTTAATTGAAAAAACATTTCAAAAGTGATTTATGTGATTTAAATTTGAAAAAATTCCCGTTTTTGCATTAAAAAATATTTATTTAAATATCAATTAACAATTATATTATTTTTTCGTTAATCGTAGCTCAAAAATGCATTAATTATCACATTTTACTAATAGTATTGTAATTTATATAAACACTCCATTAGTTTATTATTTTAATAATAATATTTGGGAATTGAAATGTGTTAAATAATGACTTTTAGTTGGCGCAAATTATACGTATAAATACGGTTTTTACATCCTAAATTATATTCTGGTTTTGTTGAAAATGTTAAAGACAAAGGTTTTATGTCTAAACTAAACTATTAATCAATAACAATCAATTATATTACAATAGTACATTATTAATTAACATAAAAATGACAAAATAAACACAAAACAAATTCTATTAACATAGTTAAATAAAATGTAATTTTTACTATAAAAACCTTAAAAAGTTAAATGGCAAATTACCACATTGTAACAATAAGTTATTTTTTATGTTATTAAAAAATCATAACAATACATATTAATTAGAATAGAAACATACGGCAAATACCAACAAAAACCATTAAAAAAAACAAGTCATGTCACTCATTACATTTAACATGTAATAATGAAGATTGTCAATCTATATTTACCATCCACACCTTTTCAGCCAATCCACAGTAAACTATGCCATTGTATCTTATGACAAATTATATGTTATTTTATAAATTATTCAATTTCAATAGGGACCTACATTGACCACCACCACCTTTACCAAAAAAAAATATTTGCCGCGAGTGTTTTTTGAAGGAAGTCCACTTTTCAGCCACTGTTTGTGCGTCCCCATGTCACCCACTTTCCTTGTCCGTACTGTGTGGACGCGGATGTGGTTCCCCCCCGCTTGCGGGGGGGTCAGGGGGGATCCGCGCCAAGGGAGGACTTGGAAAGTGGGTGAAACGGTGCACAAACAGACTGTTTGAGTGCGTCTTTATGAGCCTTCTTTTCCTTGTCCGTCTCTCTCGGTTTCCACTGACTCGAGGTGTATTTTCGGCATTTCTTGAATTCGGGAACCAGACCTAATATCTTCCCATTTTCCTATTTACTATAATTTTAATTTGAATATGATTCGAAATAGAAAAAATAAATCTATTTTAAGAGGTGGTGGTGGTCAATGTAGGTCCCATTTCAATAATTTTTTAGATTGAATATAGTTTATACAATTAATTAAATAAACTAAAGTTAATTAATAAAAAACTTTAGTCTTAAAATTTTAACAAAAATATTTTTTTTTGCGGCAAATTCGTTTAAATGGTAAAAGTAAAAGATGACTTTGACTAAAAATAAAATTTGTTTTTTCTGTTTTAACTTTCAAAAAAATCGGTTTTTTATGAATTCGGTCCAAAATACCCATTTTTTTGTAAACTCTTAGGCAAATTTTATATCAATTACAACAAAAATGTGTAAGATTTTCAAAGCCATCCACACAAAAGTGGTCTATCACGTTAACACTCTTTATAATAAAAATTGTTGACATAACAATATTTTTTAATAATATATGGTAAATAAAAAACACGTTTGTCTTTTTGATAATATTGAATTTGGCGTTTTTTGCAATTAAAGTTTGAATTATTTTATATTGTTTTTACAAAATTAAAACAAAACAATTTATTTTAGTTGTTTTTTAATCAGTTTTAAAATGTTTTTAATTTTTGTATTAAACCGGGACAATATTTTAGTATTTTTTGTAAATACGTTTTTGGGATAAAAATCCCCCTCTAACACTTAACTCGGCAAAATTTTTGGGTTGCGACTTCATACCTTTATAGATCATATTTGTTTTTTAATAAAAATATGGTTACTTTTTAGTTAATAATCTATAATATGTCAAAACGGCAAGAATATTTTTTTCCGTTTGTAATTTAAACTTTTTTAATTAGTTAATAATTTAATAATATCATAGTATAATTTATTAACACCAAAACATATTAAAAAACACCAAAAAACTTAATCAAAATCAAAATATCTTTGTTAAAAACAATTGTTGTTTTTTATTATTTAATCTATAATATCATGGTTATTATACTAAAATATATGGTAAAAAAGAACAAAATAAATATACATTCATAAACTTTATTAAATAATAAAAATGTGCACTTTCAAAATATTCACAACCACAACATTCAAAAAACAGTTTCCCGTTTTGAATTGAAAAATAACAAAGAGGAATAATACCAATCGTTTATCAATAAACAGACTCTGCCAACTCGAAAATCAAACTGTTTGATGGGCCGCCTCGAAAAGGTTTATTTGATGAATGTTGCACTATTTCTACACAACCGCCATACACTCGAGTTCTTTTTATGTGTTTCAAAGAGTTGTTGTGAAGCATTTAAAATGCTTCACATCAACCCAACATTCAATGGGAAGATGGTGAAGGGTGATGTTTCATTCTTTATGAAGATGCTTCCGAAGCTGGAGACATTAGAAGCTCCGTTTGAGTGTTACAACTCCACTGTCCAAAATTTCCGGTCTCTGACATACTCAGAGACATGTCCTAAACAAACACATAACATCAAATTTGCAAAAATTCAAATCAATACAACGTCTGTGGACGTCATTGACAAATTCCCTGATATAAGGGAGGCGTATTTCATGTTCAATATCTACACAGACCCAATCCCCTTTATTAACAGAATAATAACACTGAAATTGGACAAAGTCCGCCTTGAAGGGATCGAAGGAAAGATGTACACATCACTGAACACACTGTTATCGACTCTGAAGAGTAAAACGAAGTGGATTATAGTGTATAAGAATAACATTCCGATCACTACAGACGAACCAATAAAAGGGAATGTGGTCAATTGCTCCGAGACGCAATTTGGGTATAACTTGATCTTCCTTGCACGTCGGATCTCTTCAGTGTTTGATGACAATTTGTATCGAAAGTACTTGGTCCCCACCGTCAAGTTTGAAAAGAACGAGAAAGTACCCAACTCCGTGTTGTTGTTCTCGTGCGCAATAGAACTCAACAAAATGGAGACGGATAACATCTTCCAAACTATCAGCGGCTTCTCCTTCCTCACTGAAGTCGAAGTCAAGAATTCGACCATCAAAAACTTTGTCTTCCCTGAGACTCTCACTAAACTCAGAATCATTTTTAGTCAGTCGACTAACATCACTATCCCAAAGAACTTGAAGAGTTTGTATGTCTTCGGTGGGACCATCCAAATTGCAAACACAAAGACGTTTGCTCAACTTGAAGAACTGAAACTGGTCGGTGACGCGATAAATGTCACAGCGTTTGAATGGGACGCAAATTGTTCAGTAAGCACGTTTGATGTCGAGTACAATAATAATCCTGGAATTAATATCCCACCGTTTGCGACGGAAGTCTGTTTGTTGAACTGCGACGGAGTGGCACAAATCACAGTACCAAAGAGTGTGTTTAAACTCACCATTGGGTATTGCGCTAATTTGAAGAACATCAATTACCAAAACAAAGAGAATGTCAGAGAAAGTCTAATTGTCTCGTCACCAGACTTCCCAGAACCCGTGGCAAAGTCCGTGTCAGACGGTTCAAAGTGTGTAGTCGTTTAGTTATTTTTACTCACAAATTTTTTAGTCCATTTTATTCCTTTTCATTTGTCTTTGAAAGAAGTGCTAGAAATGTAAAATCATTCATTAAAACCAACAGAGTATCGTCTTTTTAATGGACAGTTTTTAATTTTTGAAAAGCAGATGCGGAATAACAAATATGGAAACCAGCTAAAAAATGGTGTCTGTTTTTAAAATAGAATAGATGGTGTTGAGACTCTCTGTGGAATTAAAACAGAGAATCAATCTGAAAAAGTATCAAATGAAGTCGCTGAGGGAAACTTCTGAGTACTCGCGCATGTCCATAGGCGACTTGGTTGATAACACTCGAAATTACCAGGCCAAATTGTCGGAGCTTACTGTCGAAGTTCTTGATTTGAAAACCAAACTAGACTCAGAAGAAAAAAAGAGACAGTCTGCAGAGTCTGCTTTAATGACTCTTCAGAAAGAACATGACAAAATGTATTCTATTTCGAAAGACGGAGCGACCAGAGAAGAACAATTGAATTCGACTGTGACTAGGTTGACAAGTGAGAATGAGTGCTTGAAGGAGAAACTTATGAACATGACTGAGAAGGTTGAAGAGCAGTCCGATGCAATCAATGTTCTCAAAAGTGAATTGTCACAAATAAAAACCAAGAACGAGAAAGAAGACACCCTTTTGCTTCAAATACAACACTTGAGTGAAAAACTCGATACACAACATCAATCTTCACAATCGTTCCACTCTCTCGAGATTCAAAAAGTCCAGGAAAGCATCGAGAAAGTCGAGAACGAAGTGAAGCGTGTGCAGATGACATGCAGTCCAAAGTCAATACACGACGACTATGAAGTACTCAAAGAACGATTGGACAAACAGATGCAATTAGATAGTCGGATAGTGACTCAATTTAAAGAAGCAATGATTAGGATGAAAAACAACCAAAACAACATCTTCTTTGCGCTTCGTGGAGCTCTGGACATTCAGAAGGAAGTGACAGCGAAAGAGATCATTCACGAAGTCTTTGCACTTCAACAGAAAAAGGCGCTTGTTGAGATGGACAACAGCGAACTCAAAAGGGAGCTTGAAAAGACGAAGAAAGAATTGGACGCACTCTCGAAGAGGCAAAAGTACTACGGCGATGTGTTGGATAAGGCAGAAGAGATCCTCAAACAGAAACTCGTGTGATTTTTATTCATTTTTTGTGTTATTTTAGTTACGGAGAGAAGAAACCCTAGTTGATCTCAAAAACTCGATGAGAGTCTTAATTACCTCCCTCCTCGTTGTCGCGTTCTCCGCACTTCTCCACGGTGCATATCAAATTCATATTCGTTTGTTTTTAACAACGCATCTCGAACAAATTTTAAGCAAATCGAAACTTTTTGACACAATGAATATAAGACTTAAGTGAAAAGGAATAAAAAATAACAAATAGTACACCACCACGTACAAAAAACAGGGATTGAAAAGGCGATACCTAGTAGCGTTTTACTCGAACTTTTTGGAGGACTGGTGCTTGCTGTTTTTGCTTCTGTGTTGTATGGAGAGTTCAAAAGCATCCGAATATCGTCGGGGCTGCTCGAGAAGACAAGAAGCCATTTTATGACGTTCCCTGCATTCCAGCCACTACCTCCTACTCTTTAAGAATATCTTTTGTTCATCACTTCTTTGCAAAACATTTTTTTTGTATAACATTTTTTTCGTCAATTTAAAAAAAATCGAAAAAAAGTTTTCGATGTTTTAAATTCGTTTTGAAAACTATGAAGTGGTTGTAATACGCTAAAGATAAGGAATTAGACGGGCTTATTTAATATATAAATTTCTTAAAGAACTAAAACAAAGTTGTACCTCTTTAAACTCCATTTTTCATAACATTTTTAGATGTGCGGATACTGCGTCAATTGTGGTAAGTGGGTCAACGGAACTAAATTCTGCACTCACTGTGGTACTAAAGTGCCAGAGACAACACCAGCAGTCAAAAAATCACCAGAACCAGTAAAGTCATATAAACCCCCAACAACTTACAAAACACAACAACAAAGCACACCAACAACTTTCGTTTGTCATTTTTAACATCTTAAATAACAAAGAAATATATTGATTGGTGCTCAGAGATAGGTGAAGGCAACTAACCCAAAAGCAGAAAAACCAATTTGTTCTGCGTCTCGAGAAACTAGCTCATACTCTCCACGCCAACAACAACAAACGTCATACTCAAAGCCATCAACTTTCTCATCGACAAAGTCGGCGTGTGAAAAACGTGATCAACAAGTTCGAAAGGAGTACAAACCATCGCAACCATACCGAGCAACAAACACGGAAGTTGAAATTCAAATATCGAAACAGAGTGCTAAAAGTGCAATGACAGAAAATTTGCTTCCAAGTTTTCTGTCGACAGGAAGTTCCACACACAAGAAAAAGGAAGCAAAATCAACACCACTGTTTTCAACATCTTCATCCAAAAAGTGTCACATCTGCAAATCACATTTTGAAGGCGGTGAGTCATACAAAGTAATCTTTGGCAAAAATTACCACGAGAGATGTATGAAGTGTTACAAGTGTGGATGTCGATTATACTCGACTTCAGACATTTACGAACACAAACATGAAATGATGTGCAAAACATGTATGTTAAAGAAGCAGCCAAAGTGTGGGCGGTGTTCAAATCCAATTGTTGGGGAGTACTACAAAATCAATGGTGTTCCTTATCACAAAGAATGCACTCCTAATTGAGTATCTCGTCATCTCTCCGTTCTAAACCACTTCAAAAACTACAAAACAAATCAATAAAAGGCGTCTCTGACATTCAGTGTGATATCCCCGGTGTCGTAGTGATATGGGCATCGAATGAGTCTGCTGTTCTGGAATTTTTCCGATTCGGCTTGTGTGAAGTTATGTTGGAGTTGGTATATTAAAAGGTACAATTTTCGGTAATACAAAAAGAGGAGTGAAGCGTTTGCAAATAGGAAGCTGAGGAACAGCAAACGGAAGTCAAAGAGCATCGCACAAAATTGGTTGACGAAAAAGAGGATACAATTGATTCCAGTGACAATAACGACACCCAAGACATACACGTAGTACATTGCGTAGTTGTGTTGACCTATACAAGTCTCGAGTATAGTGTCGTGATGGTCATATCTTAATATACAACTATTAGTCAATCAAGTGTTCAATGTTCTCCATAGATATATGTACCTAATAAAGTGCCATTTCACCATGAAATCTATTAATAGAAGTGTTCAACTTATTTTAAATTATTCCATTGAGTTCGAATTAGAAACATAATATATTAATAAGAAACAAACGTATTACATATGTCACAATGTGTCACACGAGGGTACTTCACTGTTTGACACTCTAAGCAAAAGTCGAGTGCATTATCCGGGTTATAAAAAACAGTGTCGTCTATTTGGTTGGTCTCAAGACGTTTGATGTTCGAAGTGCTCTGCATAAAAATTTTGCGAGGGGGTCCGACGTAACATTTATACTTCGAATAGTCTTTTGAGTGCGGATCGGTGTAATGGATTTTGAGCATTAAGAAGCCGATGAGGACTTCAAGGATCCAGACGGGTATACGAAGTAATAGAAATAATGTGCTGACTGACGACATCTTGATGTTGATGTATGTCGTTGAAATGAAAAGAAATGAAACAACAGCATAAAGCACCGCAGGTGCTTTTTCTAAGTGCGGGCGACCACCATTCATGATGGACTCCATTAACTTCTTTTTAAGTTCCATAAAGAAATTGATGATGAATTATTGAAGAAACACTTCTTAATAATTTCAAAGGCGAATCAACATTGAGTGTAACTGAAAGTTCTTTAAATTGGTATTTTAAAGTATGTTTTTCTTTACCATGTTAAATGAATAAAGTCGAGTATTAAAGATATGATCATTCAATAAGAGTGACGCATTTCATTTTTTCGTAGAAAACATCAAAAGACTATTTAACACTCATCAGTCCTTTTTTTATTCTCTAATAATTAACACGGAAATTTGGTGTTTGTTTTCGGGCATTTTCTCCTCGAATATTTCTTTTTTTAAAACACTTTTTTGGTTCAAAAAAGTACTATATTATATAGTAAAAATGTTATACATATCATTTCAAATATTTGTGAAGAAAGTCCTCGAATGCCGTATGAATAAAAACATAATCAATAATATAGTAAAATATGTATTAAAAATGCTATAAAACAACTATAAAGTTGGTGACGAATTTTACTTGAGAGGCATTAACAGCGGACATGGCTTATAATAAAAGTGGTGGAATTTCCAAGATCCCTCCCAAAAAGAAACTTGAAGAACTTGAAAAAAGAAAGATGAAATTCCTCCTTGTGTTCCTTGCCCTTTCGTTGGCTTACGCAGAAGAACCTGTAATCGAAACTCCAGACGAACGACAGGTCTCTATCTTGAATATGACAAAAGACCTTTCGGAGGACGATTTGGTCACGGACACAAACATCACAATTACTGTCTCTGTGACAAACCCGGGTCCCGACAATATCACTAATGTTGTTATTTACGACGAGCTCCCAGCCTTCTTCAAATTGTTCGAAGGAGAGAATAACACTGCTGTCTTCGACCTTGTCCCAGTCAACGCAACTGTCAATTTGACTTACGTCGTCCAACCAATTTTGTCTGGTATTCACTTCGTCGATTCAGCGTCAGTCAACTTCACTATGAACGGCACAAGAAGACATGAAGAGTCATATGCTATGGGAGAGTACTATATCACCCAATATAAAGGCTTCTTTGCCATTCTCATGGAATGGGCTGTTATCGTATTCGTCGGCTGTGTTATCGCACTTGTGTGGATTACTTATCAAAACAGAAGCACAGAAAAGCAGAACAAAATTTTGAGATCAAAGGGATTCTTCACACCAAAAGCTCAACCAACTGAAGCAGAGGAAAACGGCAAAGTCAAAAAGAGTGAAAGCCCAAAGGCGGGAAAGAAAGAGGAAAAACCAGTCGAACAAAAGACTGAAGCACCAAAAGAAGGAGAGAAACCAAAACAAGACTAATTCGATTCACTTATGTGGGGTTATCATTTTAATTCTTTTATAATTTGTTATTGGTTATATGTATAGTTGTTTTTATATAGTATAATTTATATGAATTTGTAATTTAATTTTTAAACATGAATAACAAAATTAATAACATTTTTGATCATAACAAAAATAATATTTTAAATTATTTCAATATAATTTAGGCTAATAAAATTTACAGGTTTAAATATGGTATATTTTTAAATAATTATAATTTAAATCATAGAACTTAATAACAAAAAATGAAACGTATTTTTAAATAAAAGTTAATTGAAAAATATTTCCAAAATGATAAAATTGTTTTTGTTTTTAAAAAAAGCTAAAACATTTTAAATAAAGTTTAAAAGTAAACAAAAAATGCAAATAGATAGGAACTGTTTTATTTAAAAGGATAAAAATGGACGAGTAATAATTTGGAGTTTTTCAATTTTTTTGTTTTGAAATCATTTATTAAGTCCTGGTATTATTCAAGTACAATATTACTTAAAACTCTTCTCTCAAAGAAAGGTTAAACGAATAACATATTAAAACTTTGAAGAGTTGTATTTTATAAGTTTGCGGTGATAAAATGTTTAAGGAAGTAATTACACAATTTCAAGATGGTGCTTCTGTTCGTAAAGAACTGCTGAAATTCTGCGAAAATACAACCAAATACAACCACGTCATTTACCAAAGAGATAATAATACCGATAAAAAGACTCTGAAAACTCATAATAAAACCTCCAAGTATCCAAATTAAGTTCTTTTTTTGGGTTGAACTGAAAAGGAAGTGAGACTCGAAGTCATCAAAAAAATGAGTGAAAGTGGTGAAGACAATCAAAGTTTATTACAAAGCGCAGAGGAGGTCAGCGAAATTTTTGCGGACAGTGTCTCTTCATTAGTTTTGATGTTAGTTGCCCTTCAAGAAAAGAACAAACCACCAAAACCAGAGATGCAGGCGTCAATTCAAAGTGTTGCCGAGCAATCAACTAATATCGGAAACATCTCTAAAGAGCTTGCGGAGGAAGACTATGCCGACTTCCCCGAGATTCAAAAGGAAATTTTAGATGCCTCTGGTGAAGTCTTTGATGGCGCAGATAACTTAACTTCAGCTGCAAAGAACTTGAAGACGTCTAATTTAAGAGAAGGGTATCAACAATTAGTCGATGGATGCAGACTGTGTGGGACCAATTGCATCAAATTGCTCCAAATAGTCTACGGCGCTTCATTCAAGAAATTAGCGAACGAACAAGAGAACTTGAACAAACTTGCGGAACAACTGAACTCTCAGTTGTTTGACGAGGACCCCCAGAAGTATGCTGATATGGCGGGCGACCTTTGCAGTTGTGGTTTACAGATTTCGGAAGATATGAAATCACAAGCTGAAGGCGAAGCCGTTCCTTCAGACAAAGCTGAGATGAATGAAATAGCAGAGAACATTCAGACGCTTTCTAATGCACTTTTAGACGCAGTCAATGCTTATTTAGAAGACCCTGACAATGAAGCTTTGAAAGAAGCCGTCGAAAAGGCAAAACAAGATTTGTTGAAGGAGATGGAAAAGGCTAAGACCCGAGTTGCAAAGAGTCACGAAATCGTTAAGAAACAACAAGAAGCCTTGAACGACCAAACTGCAACACGAAACAGGCAGATCGACGACACCATTAAAAATGCAAAGCCTCTTGTACCAAAAGAAGAACAGATCCAAAGAGGTCTTGCTGTCTTAGATAACTTGGATAAGATGGGTGAGGCCGTCTTCTGGAATAATCCAAAGGACTTTGTGACAGCTGCGAATGAGAATATGCAAGACGTCCCTAAATTTGTCGATGGAAGAATAGCGGACGCGAGAAATGAAAACATTCCCGGTGGAGAGGAACGCGCAAAGGAGATTAAGGAATGCTTCTCCGAGTTCGTAGAAGGTGGGAAGACGGCGTTTGCAGAGCCTGAAAATGAAGAGAAGAAGGACGCTGCGCTCTCACAGTATAAGACTGAAAGAGCCAAAATTGTTGAACAATTGGACCAACTTGGATGTAAAAACGTCCCAGAAGAACCACAAATTGATGACGCGATTATCGAAGGAGATGATGAAGAACTTGAGAAGAGGTCTGAAGAAGCAGTGAAGTCGTTGATGAAAGAGAAGAAGGACAAAGTAGAGAAGTTGAAGAAGGAATATCAAGACTTAGATGCTATGGAATACGCTGTCGAGAATGGAGACAACAACGCCTTTGTGACGAGTGCTAAACCAGTGATTTCTGATGTCCAATCGACTGCACAATTGATCGGACAAGAAGCAGTCAAAGAGAAGGACGTCAAGAAGAAAAAAGTTGCTGAAAAGATGGGAGAAGACTTGGCGCCAGCAGTCAACGACTCGAAGGCTTCATTGGCTGACAAACAAAACAAAGAGAAGAAGGAAAAGGCCAAAGAGTCTATTAAGAAGTTGAAAGAAGACTTAGAAGACGCTCTTGTAGCTGAAGGAGTATCAAAGAAACAAGCAGAGAAGTTACTTTCAGAGAAGCCAAGACAAGACGAAGCTATTAAAGAACTTTTGTCTCTTAAAGAAGAGGCTCTTGAACTCCAAGAGTCTGTTGCCAATGGAAATGCATCTGCAACAGCCAAAAACGCGAAAGAAACTCTTTTGAAGACAAAAGAAGCTGTTCCGAAAATTAAGAGCAAGAGCAAAGACCCAGTGGTGAACGCTAAAGCCGACACTTTACAGAAGAAACTTGTTCCCGCTATTAACGACTCAAATCAGTTCATCAAAGATTCTAAAGACGAGAAGAAGAAGGAACAAGCAGGGAAGTCTGTTGATGAGTTTATCTCTGCCATAGATGACTTACTCCGAGAGTGTAAAGCCACTCCAGAAGAGATGAAGGTTGTGACAAAAGAGAAGCCAGACAGCGAGTTAGTCACAAAGACTAAGAAGACTCGAGAAAAGGCGAAGAAGGCCAAAGACGCGTTAATTGATGGTGACATGGAAGAGCTTGGTGATGCTATGATCGAGTTGGACGAAGCACAAGATGAGATGTTACGCAAAATGGCGGAAGAGGCGAAGAAGTCTGGCCGCAAAGAAGACATCGAAGATGTCAAGAAGGCGAAGGAAGAGTACGAGGACGCATTTGAAGCTGTTAAAAAGGCCAAAAAGGATCCAAAAGACAAAGAAGCGCGTCAAAAGGCCGAAGAGAAGTTAGACAAATACACTGAAAGTTTGAATGAGGTCCTTTCCAAGGAAGGCAAAGGACAGACGGAGTCTGACAAACAACAAAAGAAAGTCGAAGATGACTTACAAAAGATTCAGTCTGGTCTTGAGAACAATGACCAAGAGAAGGTCAAAGAAGGCTCTTCGAAGCTTCAAAAGGATATGGACAAGCTTAAAAAGGAGAAAGAAAAGGACGGGCAGAATGTTGACCAACTCACGCAATTAGTCAAAGAAGCACAGAACGATACAATTGCTTCTGCAAGAGACGCCAAGAATGCTGAGAAGAAGAAAAAGGCGTTGGACTCAATTAAGAAATGCAAAGAGAATTTGAGTGGAGAAGATAAGAAGGAAAAAGTCTCTGAAGAAGAAAAGGCGGGTAAAGAACTCGCGAAGAGTGCACAGAAGACTAAGGGAGCGATTTCAAAGACTAAAATGGCGATGTACGACGACGACCCCACTGAACTTGCCGATGCGATGATTGAATTAGAAGAAAACGAGAAGGAAATGGTTGAAAAGATGAAGGAAGATGCAAGAAAGAGTGGACGTAAACACACTGATGAGTTGAAAAAGGCAGACACTGAGTTAGCCGAAGCTCTTGAGGCCATTCGAAAAGCGAAACAAACTGGAAAGGCGGAAGACATGAAGGAGGCGGAAGAGAAGTTGGAGAAGTTAGACTCGACTTGTGACTCAGTATTAGTCGACTGCGGCAAACCCACCAAAGAGGCTGGGAAGAAGGCTAGAAAGGTCAAAGAAGCAACTAAAAAGACACAAACTGCATATGAAGATAGAGACGCGGATGCTTATAATAAGAATAATAAAGAAATGGTTAAAGATGCTAGTGACTTGGTGAAAGAACTTGAAAAGGACGGACAAGGGAAGAAAGCCAAAGAAATCAACGATTGTGTGGTAGAATGTGTTAAGACCATGAACGATGGATATCAAGATAAAGAGAAGAAGAAGGACAAAGACGTGAATGAGAAGTTTGAGAAATTGAGAGACAAGTTGGACGACGTCTTACTCAAAAATGGCGAACCCATTTCGGACGTGTCAAAGGGCAAGGACAAGGAAGTCTGCAAGGCCTCTCGTGAAGTCAAAAAGGATTGCGACAAGACAAAGAATGCGATGGACCAAGAAGATGCAGTTCTTATAGAAGAAGAGCTTGAGGATCTTAAAAAAGACAACGAGAAGTTTGTGAAGTCCTTGAAAGAGTCTCCATCGACAAAAGAAAACGTTAAGCTTCAAGATTTATTGAAAAGGGCTGAGGTTCTCACACAAGAGAGTGAAGAAGCTGTTCGCAAAGTTAAAGAACACCCCGAAGACAAAAAGGCGAAGAAAAACGCAGAAAAGAAGTTGGACGAACTTGAGAGTTGTTGCAACGAAGTATTAAAAGAAGAAGGGAAACCGGTCAAAGAGTCTGCAAAGCACTCGAAGAAGTTGAAAGAAAAGCTTCACAAGATGGACGAGGCTGTATTAAAGAATGACAAAGACGCGTATGAAGAAGCAAAGAAGGATGCTCTTGAAGAGGAAAAGATTGTAAAACAGTTAATGGAGAAAGACAAGACAAAAGAGAAGGATGCCTTGGCGAAAGAACTTGATGAAACTGTTAAAGCGTCTGTGGAAGAGTGTGACGGGTATTTCAAAGATCCGGAGAACAAAGCTAAGAAAGAGAAGGCGAGAAAGTCTGTTGAGAAAGCGATGGAGAAATGTGACGAAGCCATTGTAGCAAATGGAGAGAACTTGACTGTCAAAGCAAAGGACAAAAGAGATGAGGAAGTCTTGAACGATGTCAAGAAGGTCAAGAATGACACTACAAAAGCTAAAGAAGGCCTTTATGAGAACAACGACCAAATTACTAATGACGCTATGAAGAGTATGAAGGAAGACTCGGAGGACTTAATTAAAGCACTTGAAAGTAGTGACTCTCATGGCGATAACAAACAAGCTAAAGAGCTTGCGGAGAAGGTGAAAAAGGCTCATAAAGAAGCGGAAGAGAAAGTGAAAGCTGCACAGAAGAGTAAAGATCCAAAGTCGATTGCAGAGGCGGAGGCTGCTTTAGATGAGTTGAATGAAACATGTAACGATATTAGACAAGAGTACGACAGACCAACTAAAGAGGGATCTAGACAAGGACAAAAGGCTAAAGAAAAGATCTCAAAAGTGGAGTCTGCGCTCTCAAAGAAAGATCCAAAGGCTGTCGATCAAGCTGTTAAAGAACTTAAGAAGGTTAAAGACGACTTGAAAAAAGCACTTGAAGAGGAAGGTTTGCAGGAGAATGACGCAGAGAAGAAGAAGATGGCGCAAGAGTGTTATGATGACATTCAGAAGTTCATTGATGAAGTCAATAAAGCGAAGTCCGACCCCTCCAAAGTCGAAAGTGCACGTGAAAAGGCCGAACGTGCGAAGAAGACGATCGACAAGGTGTTAGTGAAAGAAGGCGAACCCTCATTTGGCAATCAAAACATGGAAGGTATGAAGGCGCTGAAGGATTTAGAAGACATGACAGAGGCGATTATACTTAATGATGAGGAAGAAGCACATTTGTTGATAGAAGATATGGTGAAGTCACAACGCAAGTTGACTGAAGCCATGCAAGAAGGCAATGAGGATGGAGTTAAAGATGCGCTTGAAGAGCTTGAAAAGAAGAAAAAGATGAAGGACGAAGTCATCAATAAAGCCATTGAAAGATGTCCCGCTGGTGACAGAGAGATACTTAAAAAGGCGAATGAAGAGATGGACAAGAAGGCGAAGGAAAATGCTGATTTAGCCGAGAAAGCACTGAAAGACAAGAAACTCAAAGACCGAGCTAAAGAGTCTCAGAAGATAACAGGAGAGTCGTGCAAAATAGCAGAACCAATGAAGGCGTTACTGACTAAACCAAATGAAATTAAAGCAGAAGAGGCATCCAATGCACTCGCACAAGACTGTAAAGCTGCCGAGAAACTCGCGAAAGAGCCCAACGAGAAGAAAATTAAAGACTTGAGAAAGAAACTTGCGAAAGACACTGAAACATATGAAGAGTCTGTCACGCAAATGTTGGAGAATGCAGACTTGACACCAGAGGAGCAAGAGAAGCTTAAAAAGGAGTTGGAAGACGTCAAGAAGAAGTCTAAAGACCTCGACGAGAAACTCGAGAAATTGGCGAAGAACAAAGATGATAAGAAGGCTAAAGACGACGTCGAGAAAGCTTCGAAAGACCTGGACAAGGCACTGGCGAAGATGAACGACGACTTTGATGTGAAACAGAAATCGAAGTGCAAGAAGGCTCAGAAGAAGCTGAATAAGTGCAAGGAGGCTTGTATCTTGAAAGACAAAGAAGGAGGTGAGACTGCATTAGCCGAGTTGACACAAGAAGAAGAGGAGTTGATGAAGTCCATTGACGAGAAGATCTCGAAAGAGTCGAATGCTGCGAAGAAGAAGGAACTTGAAGAGCAAAAGAAAGCGACGCACGACTCTGTCGAAGAAGCAAAGAAACAAATTAAGAACGCGTTGGACACTGGAGACGACGGTGATATCATCATCTCGCAAATAGCGTGTGAAGGCGCAAACGCCGATTTGGAGAAATTGAAAGAGAAGTTGAAAGGCGGAAAGACTAAAATCAACAAGAAACACAGCGCTGCTGATCGCATGAAGTACGTCGCTTCAGCTCGTAGTGCGATGAAGAACAAGAACTTCAAATTAGCAAGAGAAAACCTCGAAAACCTCAAGAAGATGCTGAAGGAGCAACTTGATGATCCAAATCTTGATGAAGAGACTCGACAAGAGATCGAAGAGTTACTCAAGAAGGTCGACTTTGCTTTGGACAACATTGAGAATGCAGAAGAATTGGGATTGATGGACGAAATCAGTGAAATGACTGCACACTTGAACGATTTGACGGGTGGAGACTTGACAGAACAAGCGAAGGCTAAAGCTAAAGGACGAGGGATAGTGGCTCGAGCTAAAGCGGGGAAGAGAGCCAACTTAAATAATTTGATTAAGGGCTCTAAGGACTTGGCTGATAAGATGAAGGGCCTCAAAATGGATGTGAAAGATGAAGCCCACGATAATATGGATGGACTCTCTGACGCTGCTAAAGCTGCTTTACATCTTGATGACATGTTAGATGATATGTCGAATGGTATTGATTTAGACGGAGTTTTGGGTGATATGAAAGTTGAAGACGAACCCGAAGTCGAAGCGCCAAAGAACAGTTTACAGTCGGAGTTGAATGGAGTTGCTGATATGATTAAACAAACGACAATGGAAGAATCAAAGCCAAAAGCTACGGGAAGAACTAAACAAGTCGCACAATTTGAGGTCCCAACGATCTGTGGAGATATCGCTATTCACTTCAAAGAACTTGCTAAGAACGCTGCTAATGCTAATAAGGAAGGTATCATCGTGGAAGGTAGAACTATCTCAAGTGCTATCACACAATTCTGTAAAGAACTTGCAAAGGCTCAACCAATATGTAAAGACAGAAGAACAGCAGATGATATGGCACTCTCATTACAAACATTAAAGAACTTGTCAACTCAATTGAAAATCTTGTGCTCAGTTAAGGCGGCTACGGTGGGTAATGGAGATATGGACGCTGATGACCAACTCATCTCACTCTGCAAGAATATCGGTACAAACATGAAAAATGGTATCGAGACACTTGCAGTCGCAAATAGAACCAAAATGCTCAAGTAAACTGTTTGGCTAATTCAATTTTAAATTTTAGTTCTGATTTTAATACTTGTTACTATATTTTATACTATTTAAAACTGTTATAATTTAAAAAAAATTGGCAATTTATTGAAGAATTAATAATCATTTAAATAAGTTCAAATATAGTTAATTAAATCAAAAGATGTAACTATACTGTAAATAATTTGTATTATAAATTATAGTTAATAAAATATATTACAATTGTGGTTGAGTTTATAATTGTTTGTTGTTTCTTTATATAAAAATGAAAACAAAAATAAATAAAAAATTAAGAGTTTTTTAATAAAAAAATAATAAATAAATCAAAACTGTTATTAAATAAAATCAAACAATTATAAAACATTTTAAAAAGTATTTTATTAATAGATTCATATTTAATTAAACTAAATAATTAAATATATTACATTAAATAGTAAAACGAATGAAAATAATTATAGAACAAAAAAAATGGCAAATTCTGCATGTAATTCAACAAATGAAAAAACAAACCAAATAAGTCTTTTTTCAAGTACATCATATAAACATCCAAATAATTATAAATTATAATTTAATAAATTAATATATAATAATAAAAAGAAGAAGAGATAAAGAATCCAGTTCAGTGGCTACTTATTGGAGTAAACTCGAAAAACAGAAGAGAATGCAACGACGAAAGGACGTTGGGATCAACTTCTCAAAGAAACGTCTATCATCCGGGAACATGTTGAAGCACATGTTAAAGTATCTTTCTAATCAACAATTTATAACAGGTGATGTGAAGTCCTTTGTGTTTCAAGAAAACGGGTTGAAGGATGTCTGTGTCTTTTCAATGTTCAGTAATTTACAAGAAATAGATTTGAGCAACAACCAGTTTTGCTCTGTTCCTCGCAACTTAACGACAATCACACAACTGAAGAGTCTTAACTTATCGCAGAATAAAATAGTAGATGGCTTAGAATGTCTCAGTTCGTTGGTACAACTTACTTCTTTGGACTTGTCGAACAACTTAATTGAAGAGTTTGACTTCACAATGTTTACGCAACTTACGAATGTCAGTTTGTTCTACTCCATCACTTCGTTTTGTCATCGACTGACATAACACGTTTTAATATTTAGCTGACACGCAGAAGTGTTCAAAATAGCAAATAACAGGCTGAAACAGTTTGACTATAACACACTCACACCACTCAAGTCGCTCTCGGAGTTTGTGATAAACACAAATTACATCGACGCGCCAATGTATCGCGATATGACACAATGCCTCCTCTTCCCTTCTCCCTATTTCCAGATTACTCCAAGTCAAGTCAATGAAAAAATATATCTCGGGTCTTTGGACTCGACTCGCGAAAGAGATGTTTTACTCGCGCGAAACATCTCGGGCATACTTTCTTTAGGTGTTAAGGCAATCGTTGTGTCAAAGAAGATCAAAGTCGAATTTATCCCCATCGACGACGACCCCTGTGCATCCATCGACCAGACCTTCCCAAGGTGTTTCAACTTCATTGACGCAATATTTGAAGACGGAGGAGCTGTGCTTATTCATTGCCACGCAGGGATATCGAGATCAAGCACAGTACTTATTGCGTATTTGATGTTCAAGAACATGTGGACGTACAGACAAGCTCTCACTTTTGTCAAGAGCAAACGGCCGATCATCTGCCCAAACTCCGGGTTTGAGAGACAACTTTTGTGTTTAGAGAATAAGATGTTTAATGTGAAGAACGAAGAAGACTCCGATGAGGATACGACTGAGTCTTCTTCAAAAGAAGAGTAATCTTCTGATACTCGACGTATCTTCAAAGTATAAAATACTATTTTGTATGTATTTAATCAACAGAACTCATTAATTTTTGTTTTCGATTGGGAATTTTTAAATTTTTAGAGAATAGTGTGAATAAGAGCATTTGAATGTTTACAATTATGTCTATAATTAAATCAATTTTATTGATTTCTATCATTCACTTGAAATTATTAGGTTTGAATAATTTAAAATGTGTAAGATGAATGTTGTCATTTTAAATGATCAGTTTATAATAATTGCAAACGGCAAATTTATTATTCAATGATAAATTATCATGTTGAATTTATATTTCAAAATTTTGAATTACGTACTGCAGACAAAAGAGTGTCTTGATTAACAAGACTCGTCATTTGTCTGATGGATTTTATTACAAAAGTCTCCATTTTCAATAATTTTGCAAATTGGATTTGAGATGTAATTCTTATTATTGATTAAACAGTGAAAATAAAAGTTTAAAATATAAAGAATGTTAAGAACTTGTGCTGAAATATATAACAACAAATGTAATTAAAAAGTAATTGTGTGAGTTTGTAATAAAGATAATATTGTCAATAATTATTATGACATTTTTTGATAACAATAAAAACACAAAAAACATCATTTATTATTAAAATCAAAGTAACCAAATTGATATAAACAATGTTTTTTTAAACAATTTAAATTACAATTTAGTAAAAGAAATATGTATTTCATCAATGATTTAGATTTCTTCGTTTTTTTTTATTTAACGAGACACAAAAAAATAATTATATTTTAGCCATACTCAACAATTATGCGAAATTCAAAACACAAAGATCATAATTGTTTGTGAATTTAAATAACAAATAAAATGTGTAAATTTAAAAATTATGTATATATTGTTTTATTTCAAATTAGTAGTTATATTTTTACTCTTAAATGAAGATTGAACAATATAATTTGAATCAAAGTTAAAAATATTGTGAATTATTTGTTATTAGTAAAAAGTAATTAATTCAAAGTAATTAGTTAGAATATTTAGTGAATAAATATGAAAATTATGAAGATTCACATGTGAATAATAAAGATAAGGTGTCAACAATTTGGTTGATGGACAGTCTGTTGTATTTGTCGGCATCCCAACAAGAAGTTATAAGGTTGTAGAGTGCATCAGACATCACAGGTTTCTTTTCTAACCTTCTACCATTTATCACAAACTCTGCAATTTTCCAAGGAAAAGGAAACATCGACTTGGGGAACACATCTTCCCATCCAAAACATTCATACATGGATATAGCAAACGAATAAATGTCAGAGCTTTTTGTGTATTTTTCTTGTTTGAGTATTTCAGGTGCCATATACACTGGTGTACCAATACCTTTTGTGAATGTCATGTTAGTTAGAAGTAAGTTAACATTTCTAGCCGAGCCAAAATCAGTCAGTTTGGTATTCACATTGTCATTAAAGTCGAGGGAATAAACAAGAAAATTGTCTGGCTTAATGTCTCTGTGTAATATCCCATTTGAATGCAAATAGAGTATTCCTTGAGATGTGTCTAACATAAATTTAATGCGTAATTTCATGTCGATTTCTGAATTACTTTTGTTCTTTAATAAGTCTTGTAAACTGCCATATTGAGCAAACTCGGTGACCATACTCACCTTGTTTGGTATGAAGACAGCACCATAAAAGTGGACAATGTAGTTACACCTGAATTTGTCTAACATGTTCACTTCACTTGAAAATTCATCAAGTTTCGATGATTCGATAGACTCTTTCATCTTTTTGATTGCAACACAATTTCCTCGATACATCCCTTTGTAGACAATACCAAAAGATCCTTCACCAATTATCTTCTCTTCAACCAATTCATCATAATCAAGTCGAGTCGATTGTTCAGTGTTTGCATTGATTTTTAAAGAAGAAGTGTGCTGTTCACCACTGATTAAATTTAAAGATATAATCACTATATCATCACATAGTTTCATTGTACATCGAGGCTTCAAAAAGATTTCAAATTCACAGGCATACCCATGTTTAAGTGTAACTAGATTTGGAACAGTACGAATGGTGTATTTGTCACAATTTGTTTTAGTTGTGATTTGCACTTTTAAAAGTCCTTTGCTGTTGTTTCCTACACACAATAATTCACGACTCTCTGTGTCAATTGGGATAAGCTGTTCTTCAGTATTAAATGTCAACAACTTTTTGTTTGATTGAATCGTGTTGTCTAAATCATTCATTAAAACATTTGAACGAGATATCTTAAATACACACACGCGTTCTTTCTTTTTTCTTTCTTTCCGTTTGGATATAACAATGACTGGTATTAATACAATGAAAAAAGTGATGACCAATAAAAGAATAAGTGAGAGTATTGGTACTGAAATAATAACACCATAATTTATCTTCTTAATACATTCCAGTCCATCACTACTCAATTTGTAATCTTTAGAACATTCATTACAAAGGGAATTGTGCGAGGATACACAATTATCAATTGACATGAAATAAACACATTGTTTGTTGACCAAGACATTGTTTATTTCACATTCAAAGCATTCAAATGTCGTGTCACATATAGTGCAATTGACACTACACTTTTCACATAAATTGTCTTTGAGAACAAATCCTTTCTCGCACAAAACACAACCATCAGTTGTTGAATTTAAACAATTTAAAAGTTCATCTTGTGGATTGCAATACTTTGTTATGTTGTTTGGTCTTCTGTAATAACTTTCATTACATATTAAACAACTCCCTTCATTAGAACATGTGATACACGATACATCACATTTTTCGCATAACTTCCCATTCAAAGACCGATAATACCCTTCTTTGCATTGAACACACCCTTCGTATGTTGACATCATAATTTCACAGGTGTTTAAAAGCTCATTCACTTCATAACAATGACCTTTTAAAGTGTAAGAAAAATCGTCACATTTTGTGCAATATGTTAAATTGGAACAGAACGTACAGGGGTATTCACATGGAAGACACTTTAAATGTGAAAGATAAAATCCATCGTCACAACGAAGACAACCAAGTCGACTTCTTTCTTGACAATTATCGACAATGGTATCATTATCAATAATTATTTCTTTATTTTCTTCTTCTTTTAATACATTTAAATATGAAATTTGAAGTTCTGATGATTGATTTTCAGAACCGTTTTTTAGTGAAAAACAAATTCCTTCATTTAAGAAGTAATCTTCCTCGCATTGTATACAAGATGAATTTACTACACTCACCTTTTCACAATAAGGAAAAGTATCATTTTTTATTTTACAGCTATCGACGTCTTTATAACAATCATCATCACATGAAAGACATTTTATGTTGAATTCTTTGCAATTGATATTTTCAATTGAGTTGCATTTACCATTTACTAACAATTTATCTTCACATAAAATACATTCGTCTTTCATTTGGATTTTGCAAAATTCGGAATTATATACACAACTTCCATTTTCAATATGATATCGTGGCAAACTTTCAACACAAAAACTTCCTTTTAAGGTCATACATTTTTCATCCTTTTTACATGTTAACTCTTCATTTAAAATAAATCCTGTTTGACATGTTAAGTTATATATAGTGTCATTATAATTGGAACACACTGCGGCTATTCCACAACTCAAACTGTCTCCATTTAGGCTCATAGATGTGTAAAACCCTTGTTGAGATGAATAACAGAATCCATTATTTGATATATAACAATGTTCATCAGTTATTCCGTATGAGATAAGATCTTTGTATTGAATGCACACATTTTCTATTTTGCTGTTTGATTGATATTTACAAGTCGAAAAAATTTCACAGTTTCCAGTTGTAGAAATCACTTCATTCTTGCAATTTTCACAAGTTGATTTTGAGTAAGATACACACTCTTCTTTGTCTTTTATAATACAACTACCATCATTTTTAATGTAATTGTTGTTACAAGAATAACATTCATCATTCACTTGAAATACACATCCATTTTTATTGAAAACACTTTTATTAAATGTATTATCAAAATGACTCTCTTTTGAATAACCAAGAACACACATTTGGTTTGAAATAACGTATGGAGCAAAACACTTTAAACACTTTGGTGAAATCACATTATATTCACATAATTGGCAATTAGGAATAATATCAAAACAATTTGAGCAAGTTTTGTCTCCACTTTTCATTGTTCCCATAACACAATTAATGCACATATTTCCAACTGAAATCAATGCTCCAGAACAAGAAAGACATTTTTTACTCTGAGTGGAACATTTTTCACAATTTTCAATATCAGAGCATTTATTACATTTGTTGTTATCCAAATAAAATCCATCAACACATTCTATACATACTCGAGACTCTTCTTCTTCGACTTCATTACAAGTGGAACAATTACCATTCAAAGAACACGGTACACAATTTTTGGTTGAATTGATTACAACCTTTTTAAATCCTGATACGCACTCACTACATTTCCCACTCTCTCTAAAACAATAAATACAACTCGTGTCACACCGTGTACACTTTGAAATACCTCCTAATGAAAAATACAAATCATTACATGGTGTACAAGTCCCCAAAGTCGTCAATTCATACCCCTCTCGACATGTTAAACATTTCCCAGAAATATTATCACAAGAAGAACATGTTTGATTACAAGAAAGACATGAAAAACTCCCTGTTGCAGTTTGGTATGTCATTGTGGGACATACTTGACAAAGCGAATCAATAGAATAGAACCCATTTTTACATTTAATACAATTGTTGTTTGAATACAACCCATAACCCATTATACAGCTAATACATTTACCATTTGTGTTATTACACGTTAAACACGTTGAAGAACATTTATTGCAGCTTGTGGATTTGGTAAGTGAATAATACCCATTTTCACACTCTTCACAGTTGTCATACGATTCAGTTGATTTGGTACCCGCAGGACAAACATCACAATTGTTTGTTACTTGATTTGCCTTCGTCCCAGCAGTGCATTGTATACACAAACCATCTTTTAAAATATACCCAGTATAACAAGAATTACAATTCCCATTTGATTTGATACAAGTTGAACATAATTCATCACATTTATAACAATTTATTGTTCCGGTACTGTTTGCAAAATAGCCAGTTGCACATGATTTACAAGTTGAACTCCCCACAACATTTGCATAATATCCAACAGGACATTTTGTACAAACATTTGATTTACTATAATAACCCATAGAACATTGTTTACAACGATTTTGAGAGAGCCCAAAACCAACTTTACATGTTAGACAATAGCTGGTGGTACTATTACAAGTCAGACATGTATTACAAGTTGTGCAAATAGTCGAATTGGCTTTTGAATAAGTTGTGATTGGACACGAAATACAAGCAGTGCCATTATAATAATACCCAGCAAGACACGAAACACACTTCCCTAAAGAAACATAAGATCCACTATAACAACTCGTGCACTGACCAGTTGTGGAACTACATGTTTTACACAGAACATTACACTTTTTACAAGAAGAAGCACCAGCATTCGAGTAAGTTAAAGACGCACATTTTGAACACGAACTTTTGACTCCTGGTGAGTAATATCCCGCAGGACATTGTGTACATTTTCCATTCGAAAGGAGTCCATATCCACTTGTGCAATTAGTGCAATATCCATTTGTTTTTACACAAGAAAAACATATTTCACTCACACACAAAAGACAAGTCGATGCATTTTTAAGGGAATAATAATTTTCCACACACGAAGTACAACTTGACGCTTTTGCAGCAGAAAAAGTACCAGCAGAACACAGAGAACAACTTAATTTATCTGACCCATTTGAATAAGAACCAGCTGAACACGCCAAACACGAACCTTGTTTTTCTACTTTATTATAATACCCATTGGGACATAAAGTACAAGACCCGGCTTTGGTTTTAGAATAATACCCCGCTGGACAATTTGAACAACTGATTTTGGAGGTTCCATTGGAGTAAGTCCCTGCGCCACATGCCAAACAAGTAGACTGACCAGTTGATGGATTGTAATACCCGTTTTTACATGAGGTACAAGAAGCTGCACTTGCACTGGAGTAATACCCAGCACTACAATTGGTGCACTTTGATGAATTGGCTTTTGAATATGTCCCAGCAACACATGAAGTGCATGAAATCTTTGAATAGCCAGATGAATATTTTCCAGCTGGACAAATCAAACAAGTTGATTGACCAACAGTTGGATTATAAGAACCGTTTGGACACCATGTACAAGTGCTCGACTTTTTGTCGGAATAGAACCCTGCACTACAATTGGTGCATTCTGATGAATTGGATTTTGAGTAAGTTCCTGCTGTACAAGAAGTACATGCTGTTTTTGCACTTCCTGAAGAATAAGTACCACCAGGACAATAAAGACACTGATCAGAACCTTTTGATGGGTTATAGGAACCATCGGGACATAACGTGCAAGAACTAGAACCAATATTAGAGTAATAACCACTTGTACAATTTGTACAAATTGAAGCACCAGTTTTTGAATAAGTGCCACCTGGACATTTCGTGCATGTCGTTTTCGAATTTCCATTTGAATAAGTGCCAGCAGTACATCTCGAACAACTACTCTGTCCACTAGAAGAAGAGAAATACCCATTAGAACAAAGAGTGCACGAATATGCACCTTCTTTTGAATAATAACCAGCTGGACATTTAGTGCAACTTGATTTTGAAGTTCCATTGGAGTAAGTACCGGCTGAACATGCTGAACAAGAGGACTGCCCAATTAACGAATTATAGGATCCGTCTTCACATATAGCACAAGAACTTGAAGCTATATTTGATGAGTAAGTACCTTTGGGACACGCAGTACAAATAGTTGTCCCACCTGTAGAGTAATAACCAAGTTTACAAGGCAGTGGTGATCCATTTGGACAATAACAACCAAGGGGACATGGCTGGCATCCAGCTTGTTCAACTCCAGGGTAAAAATACCCAGGATCACAAGTTATTGAGAGTGTCATTGTTAGTAAAATAAATAAAAGTGTTGTCGAACCACTAATAAAAGCATACATAAGATATAAAGTTTTAACAATATTTGCTTTTGTCAATTTATATTATAAACAACAAAAGTTGATTATTTTGAATTGTTTTTATTTTATAAATATACAGAGAATGACGTGTGATGAAATTCATAAATTCTAAATCTAACTTGTAGTAAATTCAATTGGAATGTTTTTATATAATCTGTTGAATTGCGTATTTGTTCATTTCTTTTAATTATTATTATTTTTAAATAGAAAGTCATAACATCAATCAATTAAAACCGTCAATGTTTACGAATTGAATATTGACGAAAGAAAACAACAAAAGTTTGTTATTTTTTAATTATGTTATAATATCACGAACTTATAGTAATATAAGTTCAATATGATTCAAATTACATTTGGAATTTCATTGTATATTTTTCTTTAAATATGACAAAATAAAAGTTTAAAATAAAGTTGCGTTTTTTATTTTTAAACAATATTGAATGTATTATTTATATTAGTACTGGAAGCTAAATTATATATTAAAAAGTTTATAATGTACAAAACTCATAATCTTGAATTGTTCTTCGTTTGTAAATTGATTTTTGAATTTAATTAATTTAAAATTTGAATTGTTTTATTATATTATCAAAATTACCATTTAATACTCGATGATTTGTTATTCTTTGTTGTTTTAATGATATATTAAAAACACTATTATACCATTATAATTGGACAAATATTCAAAACACTGCCATATATTACAATTTTACTTTAAACAGTGACAAATATTGTAAGTAAAAAAAACGATTTTTATTTTTATTCCAAATTTGTTGGAATAGGTTGAATGTTTTTTATTGTATTCGAATAACTCAAATATTTAAATGGTGATAAAATAACAATTTAAACTTACGATTGTAATAATTAATTGAATATTAGTTTGTGTTTATAAACATTTTATTTTTCAATTGTTGTGTATCATCAAAGAATGAATATGTCGATTTCAATAAAACTAATATAATTGTTAATCATGTGCGATAATAATAATGTTAATAAGTTAAGTTGTTTTAGATATTTTCTGAATAATAACATGTAAATAAAATATTTAATATTGTGAGAGAAAATAAAAAGATGCTAGAGAAAGGGATGCTCGCAACTATTGGTTGTTTTCAATACAAAATAACCAATAAAATAAAAAAACAAAATAAATATATTTTAGATTATCCTACTTCTTGTCAGCATCCCTCTATTTCCTCCTACTGTAATTATTTTATAATTGTTGAAATAAAGATGGATGCCACATTTATAACAATTCAAAACGATAAAGATAAACAACAAAAAATGATATTTTTTTCAAGTCAACAATCAATTATAAACAATATTTTGCAACGAACAATGATATTCTATTTATCTGGAATACAACGAATAACAAACAATGGTTGATTTTTTTCATTTTAAATGAACATAATTATCAATTATTTCAAAAAATGTGAAAAATAATATTTATTTATTTTGTTGTACTTTGTGTTTTAATCGCTTATCACAAACTTATTTGTTAATTGTAATTATTTGGGATGATATATAACTTTGATTGTTCAATATATTAAAAACATTAATAAATTCAGTTGAATTATCTCAAATTATTTAGTTTCAAAGTCATATAATAAAATAAATTTAATATAACTTCTGATTTAATAAAATTAAATGTTATTCAATTGTTATTAAAACAAAACTGATTATAATATAAATTTAAAATTTAAAATAAAAAATAAAAATACAACTTTTCAAAATTGAAAAAAATACAATTTATTTATATTATATGTACATAATATATAAACCATATAATCTTTATAGGTATTGAACTTTAATCAGGAATTTAACATTCTGCGTTTACTAACAATTTTAGTTGTTTTTCTGTTATTAAATATACAAAATACAATGATTATTTAGTCCAATATTACGGGCTTCAAAGTTTGACGAATCTGCTTTTCAATATTTAAGTTTTGTTTTCAAAAATTCGAATATGTATTAACACTAATATTAAACAGTTACATTTCTTATAGATTATGTATTAATAAAGCCTTAAAAGAAGTCACCAACTTCACAATTTTCGAATAAAAATTTCTTCAACAAACGAAAAAAAAAATGAAGAAAGTTCTTTAAAAAAAATTTCAAAAAAAAAGTAATTATTTCTTCTATTGATGTTATAATAATTGTTAAGTAAAATTCTCTTTTGAAATCTTTTCGATGTTGAGTCCAAACATCGGGCAATTTGTAGAACTTACAATTGAAAGAATCAAACAAAGACTTCATTTCTTCCTCCTCTTTTTTTCACCAAATAATTATTAGACCATATGAATTTGAAATAATTTGTGAACCATCTTTTGAAGATCGGTCTCCAAAACTTCGTCACCACAAAAACAAATGGTGTAGCCACACTTCACAATTCTTGAATAAAAATTCGTAAATAATCACCAACGGCGAAAAATGCCGCCACCTTTAAAGTTGATAAACGCCCTTTTGATGTCAAAAAAGGTCGTTTTGTTGGTATAAAATAAACTCGAACATCTTCAAAATTCATCCGATGAGTAAATTGCAAGTTCTTATTGACGACCCTTCTTTGAATGAGTTTGCGCCAACTATTGTTGGTCGACAGAAAAAGACGTATGACCTCCTTTCACGTATTGAGGCATCTGAAGGTTCTCTTGAGCAATTTGCAGATTCGTACAAACGCTATGGCTTAGTGCGAGGCACTGAGAACCAAAATGGCAAAGATGTCGAGGGTTGGGTATTTAGAGAGTGGGCTCCCAACTTCAAGGAGATGTATCTCTTTGGTGACTACAACAATTGGGACAGAAACACTGCGTACAAAATGCACCGTGATGAGTTTGGGACTCACTCAGGGTTCATTGCAGACGTTAATGGGAAGAGTGTAATTCCTCACATGTCCAAAATTAAGTTCTATGGTATTACACATCAAGGTGAAAGACTCGACAGAATCCCAACATATCACAGATACTGTGTTATCAACAAGAAGATGTCGTGTATGGAAGCTGTTGTATATAACCCGGAGAACCCGTACAAGTTCACTGCGCAACGCCCAGGTATACCAGAGGCCTTAAAAATCTATGAGAGTCACGTGGGCATTTGTACCCCAGATACTAAAATAGCGACTTATGACGACTTCAGAGAGAGAATTGTACCGTACTGTAAAAACGTTGGATACAACGCAATACAATTAATGGCTATTATGGAACACCCGTATTACGCCTCGTTTGGGTATCAAGTCACCAACTTCTTTGCGCCATCTTCGAGATTTGGAACACCAGACCAACTCAAGAGACTCATTGATGAATGCCACCGACAAGGGATTGTTGTCTTACTTGATATAGTCCATTCGCATACATCTTCTAATGTCGTTGATGGTATTAACAATTTTGATGGGAGTGACGCACACTACTTGTTACCGGGTGACCACGGGAGACACCCCCTTTGGGGCTCAAGACTCTTCAATTACAACAACTACGAGACGATCAGATTCTTGTTGTCAAACGTTAGATATTACGCAGAGGAATTCCAGTTTGACGGGTTCAGATTTGATGGTGTGACCTCGATGATATATACTCATCACGGTGTCGGTGGATGCACATTTGATTATAAGAACTTCTACGGTCCATGCGCCAATGAAGACGCGTTGAGCTATTTGTCTCTTGTGAACATCTTAGTACACAGAAAGGATATGCACTGCGTAACTATTGCTGAAGACGTTTCTGGATATGCTGGGTTGTGCAGAACCGTTGAAGATGGAGGAGTTGGGTTTGACTATAGACTTGCGATGTCATGTCCAGACTTGTGGGTCGAGTACTTGAAGACCAAGAAAGACGAAGACTGGAACGTCAACCACATTGGGTTCACTTTGAATAACAGAAGATGGAAGGAAAAATGTATTGCGTATGCGGAGTGCCATGACCAAGCACTTGTTGGTGACAAGACAATATCATTCTGGTTGATGGATAAGGAGATGTACACTGGTATGTCACAAGTGTGGGCACCTTCATTTATCATCTCGAGGGGTATTGCTCTCCATAAAATGATTCGACTTGTGACGTGCATGTTAGGTGGAGAAGGATATTTGACATTCATGGGTAACGAATTTGGACACCCCGAATGGTTGGACTTCCCGAGAGAAGGTAATGGAGATTCATTCCATTACGCAAGAAGACAATACAACTTGGTTGAAGACAAGTTACTGAGATACAAGAATTTACTTGCTTTCGAAAGAAGCATGTTTGCTCTTGAGAAGGAACACCCGTGGCTTTGTAAACAAAACGCTTTCATTAGTAAACACAACGAGGCCGACTACGTTCTTGCTTTCCAAAGAGGCGATTGCATTGCTGTTTTTAACTTCAATCCAAACAAAAGTTTCACTGACTATGGTGTCGGTGTGAAGGAACCTGGAAAATACAAAATTGTTTTAAGCTCTGACGATAAAGAATTCGACGGATTTGGAAACGCGGTCTCCGGTGGAGAATTGTTCACTGAGAATATGTCGTGCGACGGATTGCCATATATGGTCAAAGTGTACATCCCAACAAGAGTTGTCATCGTATTGGTCAAAATTAATTAATGAATTTTTTTTGTTGTCGGTTTAATATTTTTACTTATATTAATATTATTATTTTACCATTTATTATAAATATTATTTTATCGCAATGTTTGTTGTGAATCAATTCGACGTTTTTTGAAATATTTGAAAGAAACAACACATTGTCTTATCGTATTAATAAGTTGTTAATAACACAATTGGGGAACGATAAATACAGTTTTCTTAAACACTTTCAATTAACACAACTTGAGATTATAGTTTCTATTTTGTTAATTTCTGAAATGAAAACGACACATTTTTATCGCAATAAAACAACAAACAAATTAAGCGAAACTAATTGGTAATAGTATAAAACTAGTAAAAAAGAAACTACAAAATTTGAAGGAAGAAATCATGTCGATTAAACCTGAGAATGTTGTGAAGAAATATGGAAAAGGGAAAGATTATCTGACTTACGAAGAAACCCTCCATTTTCTTGCGAAGCACGCGAATGTCCACATCAACAAAGCAAATCCAAATTTGGGACAATTGAAAGACTACGAGTTGGTGGTTCGCCTGATGGACAAAGATAAGAACAACAAAATTGATTTTTCAGAAGTCTCCAAACTCGTTGACAAAGCAAATAAGCGCAAAGTGAGTTACTTTCCTCGAGACTTATATGATTTTGCGTTTGAAGTCATCGACACGGACGACAGCGGTTATTTAGAACGCGAAGAAGTTACCTTTTTCATAGAGACGTACTTACAACGCAAGCCGTGTCGCAAAGAAGTTGCGAAGGTCATCGCAAAACTTGATGCGAACAAAGACGGCAAAATCTCGAAAGATGAGTTTCTCGAAGTGTTTTCGCCCGACGTCCAGAAGTGGCGAACGACGTTCGATATGTACGACGCGAACAAAGACGGACTAATTAGTCAAAAAGAGGCGGCTAATATACTCCAGACAATTAGTGGCGAATTTACAACACAACTCAAAGCAACATTTGTTGTGTTATTTAATTTATTTGACAAAGGGCCTAAAGGTGGGTTGAATATAGTTGAGTTCAACAAACTCTCGCAACTTATATTTGAATGTTCACTTTCATTTTCGATCAACGATTTCTATGAGCTCATTTTCGATCAGATCGACACAAACGCAACAAATGAAATTTCAAGTGTGCAGCTTAAGGACTTCTTAAAAAGGCAGAAAGAATTTGTCACCGACGAAGAGGTGAACGATTTTATTAGAATAATTGACATCGACGGGAATGGGAAAATAAATAAAAGAGAATTCGTCGGAGCAATGCACTCGCTCCTTGCCTTATATTGATTTATGTTTGTCTATCTTTGAATTGTTCTTCAAAAGTGACACTATCTGAAAATGAAGATTTTTAAAGCAAATTACCATATTATGGACATTTTTTCTTTAAGATTTTTTTTCTTTCTTGAAAGGTTTAAAAAGATGAAAAGTTAGAGAAATAATCTCTGTAATTACCGTCTTATTTGTCTAAGATATTTTTTGCCCTTTTGTGATGGAAAAGAAATTTGGTTTAAGCTAAAAATGAAAGATTATTAAACCCCTGATGATGTTACGATACTATTGAACCACACAAAAAACACACAAAAGACGAACCCTAAAAACAAACGACAAAACCCATTAAAATCATGACAGAGATGGAAGACGTCACACTGAATGAATTGGTCACGGCGATCGACGACACCCACTTGCAAAATACAGTCCAATATGACTTGGAGCCGGTCTACAAAAAAGACTCGGACGTTCAAGAAGTCTCAAAAGCACTTGAAGACTTTGACAAAGCTGATATAGAAAAAGATATTTCAAAGGCAAAAACCAAAGAAACTATGGGAAAATATACCCAAGTTGTGTTTAATAGAGACGTGCAACCAACTGTTGTTTACCCCCAAAAGGAGGCTCCAAAGCCCAATTTTGCAAGTCAGATCAACGCCGAGTTGTCTGAAAAAATTGAAAACGTTTTAAACAAAGTAAACCCTAAAAGGGTGGTGGGGGAAGCTAGTGCTTTAGTCCGAAAAGGTATGTCAAGAAAAGAGCAAATTGAACGAGCGAAAAGACTTGCCGCCCTCAGAAGTGCGATGTTCTTCGACCAACAAAATGCGAGAAGGCAGAACAAAATCAAGTCGAAGAAGTATCATCGAATTCTTAAACATGAGAAAGAGCGAGACAAAAAGAAAGAGCAAGAAATTTTAATAGAAAAAGACCCAGAACTTGCTAAGGACTTTGAGAGGAAAAAGGAGTTTGATCGACTCACCGAGCGAATTACACAACGCCATGCAAAGAATCAATGGGCCCGAGAAATGAAAGAATTTGGGTTGACTCGGATCGACGGTATTCGAAGAGATATCCAAGACAAAGATGCGATAGGGAAAATGCTTCGTGAGAAACAGAATAAGGAGTGGATGTTTGATGAGAAGAAATTCTTTGATGAGCAAGGGTTAAATAAAGAGATCAATGAGATCTTAGGGAAGGAGAATTTTGAGAGTGACGATGAGGACATTGGAGTGACAGACAAAGACAAGGAAATTGCTCTGGATCGAGTTAAACAACTTCAAAGCACTGAATTAGACAATGACGCGATAATGGGAATGAAGTTTATGAAAGAAGCTCGAAAGAAAGAAGTCGAACAACTGCAAGGGTTTGTTGATGAGATGAATGCTCCATTAAAAGAAAAGAAGGATGTAGTAGTTGTAGCGATGAATGAAGAAACAATTTCGACGGGACAACAAGAGGGGTGTGTTGGTATCGAAGGCAATGAAGCTGACGATTCAAAGAAGTACATTGAAACTAGTGAATCACTGGCTCAGCAAAAGAAAAAGGATCAAATGAAGCGCAAAGAGGAGATTAAGAAGTTTATGAATGACATTACTCAAAACGACGAACACAATGACGACAAAATGGAATTAGAAAATGAAGATGAAAAAGAGGAAGAACAAGAGGAGGCTTCGAAAGAAGACCAAAACGTTAAAAGTGGTCAAGAAAGTGTAGAAGAAAGTGTTCAACCTTTAAAGGAAATAGCAATGGAAGACGATAATAAAGAAGAAGCCGAAATTATTGAAGAAAAGACTGAAACTGTGGCGAAGCACAAAGACACCATACAAAATATGGAAATGATTCCACTTGATTTTGATGGGAATGCAGAAAAAGAGGAGAAGAAGACAAAGAAAGAGAAGACGGTGAAGATGGAGATAGAGAAGGACCCAGTAGCGACTGTAACTTTAACACCAACGAATCCCGAAGTCATTCAAGAGATCAAAATGGAGTCTTCTCCCCTCTCGCGACTTCAAAATATGGATGAAGAAGACGACAACATTATCTTCGAGAAGGATCAAAAGGAACTCTTGCGTTTAGCATTTGCAGAGGACGATGTGATGCAAGAGGTCAATTCATATGAGCCCAAGAAGAAGAAGGAATACGTCCCTGGCGAGAACGAGAACTTACCGGGATGGGGCGAATGGTCAAATCAAGCCACTGTTACTAAAAAGGTCAATCAAGAGAAAAAGCCGCGAAAGAAAAAGATCTATGTGAACGCAGGCGTCGACAAAAAGTTCTTGAAGTACCTTGCAATAGCAGCTCCAGTCAAAGGATTAACCGCAGAAGTCTATGATAAGTTAATTAACCAACCCATCGGAAGTGAATGGGTCTCCGCAAAGACTCACAGCAAATTGATAGCCCCACGGCACATCGTTCACAGAGGACGAGAGATCGAACCAGTAAGTTCCGATGCTCTCAAACAAAAAGAAGAAGAAGATGCTAAGAAAAAACAAGAAGAACAAACAAATACTGAAAATACAAACGTTGAAGGTGACAAACAGGAAAAGAATAGCAACAAGAAAGATGATCCAAAAAATCGCTTTAAATCGGATCCTCGAAGAGACCGTGTTGGTGGAAAGAACTTTAAACAACATTCAAAAACTGAAGTAAAGAAAGCTCCTCGAAGAGACAGAGATGATAAAAAGAAGAAGGCTCCTTATTCAAAAAAATGATTGGTTTTTATTATAGTTTTTATTATAGTTTTTATTATAGTTTTTATTATAGTTTTTATTATAGTTTTTATTATAGTTTTTAATATTCTTCATTTTATACTTCATAATATTTCCTTTTCTAAAAAAAAATGTAGAAACCTGTTGTTTATTAATCATTTCAAAGAAGTGCCGCATTCGCGTTGTCTTCGATCTTCTTCTTCAACACTTCGAAGAGCTGTCTTCTGAATTCGTCGACTTGTTTGAGTTGTGTGTAGTTACCTACGACGGCGTTGAACTTGTCCAAGTCCATTTCTTTGAGTGCATTGGCCAAGTCCTATTTATGAGTATCATGAGCACCTCTTCTGTTATAATCTATAGAGTAAAGTAGAGAACAAACAGCCATAGTCTTATAATCTCTTTCTGATGACAACGATGGATCAAGTGTTTTATATTTATCGACGGATTTGGCCGCACCAATTTCGTCGTCGTTACACATTTGACAAAGAATTGCGTTGATGAAGTGTTCCTTTGCTCCGAAACGAAGGGCGCCTTGATTGATTTGGTCCATCCCAGTTTGGTCGAAGGTCTTATAAGCGTCCATATACTTTCCAGTTAACGCCTCCAATTTGGCTGCAGAGATCTTGAGAGGAAGCGCCGATGCGGGGCGGTTATCCATTTCGTATTGACTTGCTGCTGTTTTGTACGCTTCAGCTGCTTTGTCGTACTTTTTGAGCTCTTCGAAGATCTTCCCGATCTCTTGTTGCGTTTTGGATGCTTGTGAGAAGGCACCCGCGGCGATGTAATTCTCAACTACACCAAGTAAGATGTCGACTGCGCTTTCTGGGTTTGTACCTTTCGAAAGACAAAGCGCTTGATTCTGAAGTGCTTTATTTGCGTCGGACGTGTCTCCCAATTTCGTCGATAAAAGATTTGACTTGGAAAAAGCAAGAGCGGCCTTGTCGTAGTCTTCACTCGCTTTGTAGAGGTTGGCCGCTTTGTTGTACAACTCTTGAGCTTTCGACATGTTTTGTTCTTTACTGAAAATGGACCACTTCGTCTCTAATGTCGCGGCTTCTTCGTATAACTGATCAGCTTTTTGGTTGCGCTTGGTCATTTCTTGGTTTGATTTTATAGTTCTTTTGAGTGTATTTTTATTAACATTTTTACTACTGAAATGGTTTGTTTGAAGAGTTAAAATAACTATTGAACGAGTTGTTTTTAATTAATGTGTTAATTGTGGGGTGGAGAGTAAATAAACAAAAACTCGCTAATTATTTTGGTGTTTTCAATGGGAAATTCACAAATAAAAAAAGTTTTATTTAATAAAGAAAAATGAAAAAATAGCACGTTAATTTAAATAACAAAAACTATGAAATTAAAAAAACTATACAAAACCATTTAATTTATTATTTAAAGAAAGAACTTAATACATGTGTGTCAAATGTATTTAAATTTAAATATAAAATATAATATGTATATGTTGTTATTAATATAATAGACTATTAGAGTCAAAATATTCTAATATGGTAGTAATATAATATACAATTTTTAATATATTGTATATTAAATATAACCAAGTTAATAATAATAAAAATTATACTTATAATTAAATGATATATATGTTATACTTTATTATTAAAATTTAATAATGTATATTTCTTTTAAATTGATAATAGTAAGATATAACATAATCTACAAATACAATTAATTTTGTTTATTCAAATAACTATTTAAAAAAGTTGTTTGTTTATGATGTAGACCATCATTACAATGTTAAACTTTGAATTGATTCAACTTTTACAATTTAAACTCAAAACAACAATCAAATTTTTAAATTATCATTATATAATTAACTTTATTATATTCAAATAATAATTCAAGAAAATTGTTATTCACTGTCAAATGTTTTATAAACATTGTTAAATTAGCGGAATTTTTATAAACAAATTTTCTTTCAATAAAAAACTGTAATAAAAAATATTATCTAAAAATAACAAAACCACAATTCTATGTAAAGAAAAATATAGCCACGGCATTTTTTTATATTGATATTCTTTTTAGAATGAAAATAGTTAATTTTAATTATATATTAATTCATGAAAAACTTATAAACTCGTTTTGCACAACTCAAATCATTTTAAATTGATGAATAAAATTGTGTAATTACTATTAGAATGGTAATAGTAAAAAAATAGAATTATTGTACCTAAAATTACAATGACAAAAAGAAAGAAAAAATAAAAATGAGTCTTTTTGCAATTTTTTCTCAAATGGTTTTATTTATAGATTTATCAATTTGAATGATTTGTTATAATTATTGTTATAAATTAATTATTAATAGATGGGTGTTTAAGAAGCGATTGTCAAATTCGCTGATTCCCGACTGATTATGTAAAAGACCTTTTGAAACTGCATGACAACTAAAAATAGTTTTTTGAGTTTGAGTTATGTTGGTCAAAAGACAGTTAGTCGAGCGAAAAGTTTTATTGAATACAATTTTAAAAATATATTTCTATATATATCTATATAAGTTTTCATTCTCATTATTTTTTACATTTTTTACTAGTAAAATTTATAATACCAAAACCAATAATAATAACTGTCGACTCAGAGATGGAATATAAATAGTTTATCAAGAAAAAAAGAAACAAATGTAGAATAATAACACGACAAAACAAAGAAAGAAAACAAAAAAAAGAGCCAATTTTTTATAACTGGCAATAGCTAATATATGGTTTCATGTGATAACTCTTTTACTAATTTGTTCTTATACTTTTTGAGAAGATGAGATAATAATAAGAAAAAGGAGGCTATAAAGATAAGATGCATTATTGTACTTTTTGGGAAGACGCCAAAAAAGTCTTAGAAATGATATACATCACCCAAGACTTCACTATTATTATTGATTGAATAATTAAAATTATAGAACAATTACCACTAACCGGAACGTGCCGAATGAATCATGTGAATTAGAATATCAATAATGAAAAGAAATCTCACACCTTCACGAATATGTCTAATATATAAAGAAACTGGATAATTCCAGAGCCTGATCATGTTCTTGCAACACCGAGTAAGAAAGACGGTGTCCTCTCCACACACTGTTATCCGCGAGCCTCCTTCATACCTCACAATGTCAAATCCTAATACTCCGGAGATCTTTTGTAAGTCAGAGTTATCAGTGAATGACGCCTTTGGCTCGGGCGACGATGTGTTTCTCGTGTGCTCGCACTCCGAAGTGAACACCCCGCGCAAGATCTTTATCGGTCGCAATCGCGCAAAGACGTATTTAGGACAAGAGACACTCAACACAGACAACTTTCAAGTCTCGCCGCGGACTCGGATGCAATCGATCGTCGAGACTAAAGAACTCAAAGGCCTTTGGAAGAATGAGTCCGAGCAACCCATCGAGAATCTCCTCCAGACTTCCACTCTCGAGCCACAAAAGCATCCTTCCCCAACTCAGAAACAACAATCCCCAAGAGAAAGATTTCTCCGTCTCGGCGAGATGAACAACTCCTTGAGTCGCTCAATGGTCGAGATCTCAACACAATTGAAGATATTGGAGGAGATGTCCCCAAAGGAGACTGACGTCGAAGAAACAGAAATAGTTATACCAAAGCGTTGTTGTCTTGGGCAACGCAGACAAAACCACAACGATACTTCAGTAAAATCAGCGGAGTAGGCCAGATGCTCATGTTATTAGTGTTCTTATTTATTCACTTCTGTGACTTCGGTTCTGTAATATATGGTATTATATTTATTATAGTAATATATTCAGTATAGTATTATTTACTATTTAGTATTAAAAATTATTCAATTAATTAATAATAAATTTTGTTATTAATTAATTTGTTTTTAATAGTATCGTTTACCATATTGATAGGTTTTGTTTATACTATTACTGTTTAAAACAGTAATAGTATAAAACAGTCTGTTTCCTAATAATTTGTATTTATTATATGTTATAGTTTTATTAATATAATTCTTATTCTTTAATATATTGTACTATATATATACCATATATTATACTATTATATCTGGTAGGAGAATATATAGTATAATAAACTATATCTATGCTATATTATTTCTTCAAATAAAATATATCATAAATATACTAATGAAAAGTCATTTCGAAAATCAATTAATTGAAATGAAGTCATCTACGAGTAAAAGGTAGCGACAGTAATTGACTTAATATAATGATAGGTGTTCTGATAGAAAATATCTTCATTTTTATAAGGAGGTAAGTTCTTGATATATATGGCGAAACCTTCACTCATTTCAGTGATGGAGTGGTTAGCGGAAGCTATGACGACGTCCTTTGCGATCTTTCCGATTTCAGTTTTTGAGATCTTAATTCGCTTTTCGAAGCGCTTCTTCTTGTCGATAACGAAAACGGTGAATTTTGATGCGAATAAGACTTGACCGTTGATGAGAAGAGGTGGGTCGACACAATAAGTTCCGAAAGAGGCGACGTCTGTTTCATAGATGAACATCATAGAAGGCATTAAAGCGTAATACTTCATTAAAGTGGAATTGATAAGGGAAGCCGGGACTTCCCAAACGATTTGAGACTTAGAGAAGGTAGTGTAAGTCAAAAAGGCTGAAGGTAAAAAGGTCGGCTGTTTCTTCTCTTTCACTTCTTTCTTCTCGGGACGATGAGCTTTGTGATGAACTTTCTTGACATTCACTAACTCTTCCATCACCGCAGTCTTCTTCACACGTTGCTCATCAGTCTTTGCGCGATGGTTCGAGCGAGTCGTTCCGACTGAAACAATCGAACTCATCAGGCTGTCCCAACTTGGTTTTGTGATGTCGTTTGGAGAGACACTCGACTGCGGAAGTGCTGGACGCTCATTTGAAAATTTCTTCGTCGTCTCGTCAATGTTTTGAACAAGCGCATTTGCTCTGACGAGTGTTGAATTGTCGGTGTGTGTTGTGTATTGCTCGCCCGATTTTTGTAAGACTGGAAACCCCGACATGTTAATTGTTCCATTGTTTGTGATATGCACTATAATTTGCATCTCTCTTCGTTTTCAGTCTTTTTCAAAACTGGAATTCTTTTATTTGTCGTTTTTTAAAGTATTTATAACTATACTTGTTTGATATTTTTATGGGAATTGTACTTAAGTTTGTAATTTAGTATTTTTTATTTATAGTTCAAAAATAGTATATTATTTAATACTAATAATTTATTTTTCTTTTTCGCTCCACCTATCACTTTTGTAATAAAATAAATTAAAAAATACTAAAAAGGTTGGTATGTTTTAGTATGTTTCTGGACTAGTATTGCTTTACAAAAATTTTATTTTTGTCATTATTGAATAGTTTTCAATTGTATTATAATTTATATTTTTTATTCTTATTTATTTTAATATAATTGTTGTAAAAAAAGCAAATAACTTCTTGATTATCATTTAAATTGTAAAATGTTGTTTTTAAATGTTATATATAACAAAAAAACAAAATGTTATTTTAACTTTTTATTACTAAAATGTTTTATATTTTCAAAATAAGAAAATTACCATTGAAAATGTTATATATAACAAAAATTATTTAAATGTTATATATAACAAAATAAAAACAAATGTTATTTAAAAAGTGACAAACAAGAGATGCTCAACTTAAAAAGACAAATGGTGATTTTTATTCGACCATTCTGGGTTGAGCATAGAGGGTGTCCGATATATTCAGTAGATGCATCACCAACGATGGAAGAAATAGTCACATGTGGGGGAGATGGGTGTTTTAATTTGTATAATACAAAGGCATTCAGCGACAGTTCATTACAGCCGAAGTTAAAGAGTAAAACGAAAGTGTCTGACATGTCGTTGAATGTTATAAGATATTCGCACGATGGGAGATATGTTGCGACGGGTGGAGACGACCACATAGTTTCGATCTGGGAATTGACTGAACGCCTTGGTGGTTTTGAGAAAGACGAGACAGAGAATTACTACGACGTTATCTTCACACGAGTTTGTAACTTACGAACGCACACGGACAGCGTCATCGACTTGTGTTGGTTACCTGGTGACAAGTTTCTGATATCAGTGTCAGCGGATTGCACTGCGGCAATATGGGATGTGACAAAACAAGAGCTTTTGGACACGTACCGCGACCACAAAGCGTCTATCATAGGTGTTTGTGTTGACCCATTAGGAGTATATGCGTGCACACAAGACTTAAAGGAAGTTCGTGTGTGGAAGATACGAGATAAGAGTACTGTAGTGAAGATCGAAGAGCCTTTTGAAGACTGTGAACATGGCAATTTCAGTTGTCGAATGAGTTGGAGTTGTGATGGGAAAGACCTTGCAGTGGTAGGAGCGACGAGTAAACTGAAGCGATGCTTCTTACTGATTAAAAGAAGTGACTGGACATACCAGACGTGTTACGGACATAAGAATGAGGTGATCTCTGCGCGCTTTTCAGACCGGATCTTTGGATACCTCCGCTCTGCAGGCAAATCGAAAACGCCATTTAAGATCTTTGCGAGTGGGAGCATCGATGGGGATGTATGTATCTGGTCTACTAAGCCGAGTGGAGGCAAAAAGGGGGACACCCCTTCATTCACATCGATCTGTACTATAGAGAAAGTGTTTGATGAGAGTGTGCAAGACTTAGTCTGGTGCAACTCAGGGAAGGATTTAATAGCTGTTGGGTTGAAAGGGTTCTTAGCAGTGATCAAATTTTCATATGAAGAGATCGGGGGGACGCTAGTAAGTGAGGAGGCGCTGCGGAAGTATATGGCGCATTTCAAGCAGAAAGACGCAGAAGAAATTCAAGAGAGTTTGACAGTGAAAGAGGAGTGTCGAATACAACACGAGAAAGACGAGCAACAACAATTGAAACAAAAGGAGTTGGAAGAGGCGAAAGAAAGAGAAGAACAAGAAAAGGCGAATGCCAAACGCCCAGCAGTCGATGTGTTACATCCCGAGGAACGTAAAATGCTTGAAAAAATGAAGGCGGACAAGATGAAAGAGAAGAAGAAGAAAATCAAGCCTGTGGTGTTACTGAATGAACCGAAGGCGATTACCCTTCCAAAAGTTGAAAAGGATCCAATCGTTGTGAAACAGCCACCTCCATTAGTTCCAAGTAAGCCAGAAAAGGTTTCCAAGCTCGAGAAAAGTGAAATTGAAAAAAATGAAAAACTGGAGGACGAGGAAAAGACGCTTCGGATGCGGATGGCATCGAAGGCAGTCAAAGAGACGATAGAAAAGGAGAAAGAACGCAAGGAAATGAATGGGAAGAAGTACCAAGAGCGTCTTGATATTATCGAGGAGATGCGGATGAAGAAGGTGATGAAGCGGATCGACCAAATCGATGAGTTAGAGAATCAAATGAAGTGCATCACTGAGCGGATTGCGAGAGTCGAGAACGAAAAAGTTGCTGACCGATTGAAAGTGCTTGAAATGACTCAAACGACTGCGGCGAACACTTTGAATACGACGAATGACGACACTAAAGTACTTACAGTGCCTTTAATTCGGCCACTTACGATTAATTGTTTGAATGAAGAGAAGAAGCCGATAGTGTATAAGAGCACGACGTCGGTGTACGGCAAGAAGATGTTTTCATATGTGCAATTGGTCAACGTCTTGAATGACGCGATCCTTTGGGAATCACAGTTACCGTTCCAAGTCACGACGATGAGCTTAAGCACCGACGAGATCACCATTGGAACGATCGGAGGTGTAGTTTTGGGGATCGACCAATATTCCGGTGCGATCATCCGTGCGCCTCTTATGGTGCATGGCGTCATCCACAATGCGTTCAAAGACAAGGGGGTGGTGTTTGTAGTGAAGTGTGATGGGATGATCGAGGTGTACAACGCGACGAGTGAACTCATCAAGATTGTATCTGTCAAAGAGTTAGCGGAGCAGTTGAATATGAAGAATGTGACTGATGTGAAGTGTACGTCGAGTGGAGGGATTTCCGTTGTATTTGATGAAGACATTGAAGTAGTTATACTGAACGGTCATTGGGTTGTCCGGAGGAGTTTAGTGAAAGATGAAGAGAAGCGGAAGAACGTGAACGTAGCGAACAAGTGGAAGATGGAGTGTGAGCTTGAGTTAACCACTTTATCACTGACATGGGACACTGAGCAGTTTGAAACCGTCATTCAACGTTATTTAGAAGTCCTTAAAACACCTAAAGATGAGAAGCGAGGGAATGCACTGATTAGGATTTTGAATGGATTAAAGAACGGGAAGAATGACACTTTGATTGAGAAGTGGAAGGAGACCGTCAAGAGGTGGATTGTCTCATAACACCTATGAATTCATTATAATTTAATTATAGTTTCGATACTACTACCAAATAGCTTGCAACCCGCAACGAATGAAAGCAAAAATTAGTGTTTAGCCAAGTAATTCATAGGAACACTCCCCTCGACGCCTTGAGCGTTTCGCGCTATTGGCCATTCGGGGTCTTCTGTCGAGATGAGAGTCAACTGTTCGCCTTCTTTGAAAGACAAGTCACCTTCTTGTTGTCCTTCATAATCGAATTCTGCGACATAGACATCGCCTTGTGCTGGTTCTTGTTGAGCTTCTTCTTGGTATTGTTCTTGTTCGACTGGGGCCTGTTCTTGTTGAGGTTCTTCGTATTGTTGTTGAGGTGGTTGTTCTTGGTACTCTTCTTGTTGTTGTGGTTCTTCTTGGTATTGCTCTTGTTCGACTGGGACTTCTTCTTGTTGAACTTCTTGTTGTGGTTCTTCATATTGTTGAACTGGAGCGGCTGGCTCAGCAGCTTTAGCTGGTGGTTGCCACTTTCTTCCGGAACTCACTGGCTTCTGTGGGACTTGTTCTGACTCTTCGGCGTACTGCGCGAACTTGTTTTTGAACGCAGAGACGTTTCCTTTGACTTGAGGAGCGGCTTGTTGTTGTTCAGACTCTTGGTAATGGGATTGGACGTCTTGGCGATGTTGTTGTTCGATTCCTTTCCAACGTTGTTGTTCTGCTTGGTCTCTTTGTTGCTGTTGTTGGTTATAAGCGTTGACCTCTTGTTCTCTTCGAGCGGCGGATTTGGATTTGTCCGCTTCGACTTGTTGTTTCCATCTTTGTTGTTCTGCTTGGTCGCGTTGTTGTTGTTGTGATCTGAAGGCGTTGACTTCTTGTTCTCTCTGAGCATTTTTCTGTCTCATTTCTTCTTCGGCTTGATTCTTCAATTTCTGAGCTTGTGCGGCTCGTGAACTTGCTAAATCGGCTTCTCTCTCTTTAGCTTTCTGATCCATTTCGGTCTTATATTTCTCATCAACAGTCTTCTGTTGTGTCCAAAATCCTTTGGCTTTGCCTTGTAAATCTTCCTTTTGTTCTCCAGTCTTTCTTGCTCTAACAAACGTCCCTGTGGATTTATTCAGCTTGTCTACAATAACCGCCTCTTCGACATCTTCTTCCTTTCGAGCGGAAATATTCACTGAAATGGAGTGTTGGTTCTTCTTCAAGAAGTCTTCCCAGTCTCTGCTGTAATACACAAATTTGGTTTTAAGTTTGTCTTGGGACCCTTGGCCACACCAACAGACCGAAAGGAATTTCTTGGTCTGGTCCATCTCATAGCGCAAATAAGCAAACTGCACTTGACTCCCGTCCATTAAGTATACCATATCCCCTACGGAGTTCCCAGTGTCGTCCTTCACTAAGTCGCCATTACGCGCATCAACGTGATAGACTACCCATTCATAGTCTCCACCAGTTCGAACAGTGTTAAGTGTATCAATGATATCTTTATCTCCAAGGCCAAGGTGGCTCGGTAACATTCTCTTGAATTTATCAGATTCGACTCCAAAAACTGAGACTGAAAATTGACGTACAAATCTGTTTAAAGTTATCGTTCTTTGTACTTTTGATGTGTATTACGTTCTTTCTGTTCGTACAATCGGGAAATTATCGAGTTCCATATTCTGTTTGTATTATACAGTTTCTTGTGTAGATCAAATAAAACACTTTTGAGTTATGTTCTTCGAATAGAAGTGTTTGGTATATTGTATTAAGTAATATAGTTATAATATGAATGTTAAAAATACTAGAGAGATTTCTTCCCAGATCTTTTTATTCAACACGGAATTCCTCACACATTTCTTTTAAATGTGATTGTTTTTATTTGCAAAGTCTTTTAGTAATAATTCGATGGAAACATTCACTAATTTATGCGTCAATTAGCTATCAAAATGAATCACCTGACACAAACTAAGAAGAACAACGCATGAAAAAAGCTGAATTAATCGTCTTTTCTACCTCTGAGTTGAGTGTTAATTGCCTTGGTAATATCGTTAATTTTAGCCTGTTGAGATGAACCCATTTGGCATCTGCAGTTGTTTGTAATTTCCTTCGACTTGGAGAAGTAGATGGCGTCCAAAATTCGTCTCATTGTGGATTCGGTTGACTCGACAAACTCACCAATGTTAACGACGTGCGCATCCTTCCCAACAACGTTCAATGTTTTCTCGTTCTGTCTGGTGAGTGAACCGGCAAACGACACCTTTCCAGTTGCTTCAGTGTTAGTTTCCAAATACAAGATAACAGTGGATGTCAGTCTATACTCAGCCTTGTCTTTGCCCTTGGGGATGACTTCAATGACATTAATAGAGTCCCAAGTACCTTTCATGGGGTTCCCCTTTTTGCTTTGATCTGCAGTTTTCTTCATAAGAACGCAGACAGCAAACCCGTCGTTATCATTCTCCCAGACATAAACGGAATGAACACCACCTTCGTAGTACATTTCTCTGTACATATTAAACGCTTCGTTGAGATCTTTCTCCAAATTTCTGAGCTCAGCAGAGGGTTTGTTTCCTTCTGGGAATGGTGGGAAGTATGTGTTCGAAAAAGGAGAACGGTATGAGTCCCCATCTCTGCAGTAATCGCAAATAAGGAAAGAACGTTTCTCTTGTGTATCCTCAACGATTTTAAGAGGTTGATCAGTCGCGGAAAGTAACTCATCGGTCAAATCGGGACACAAGTCGATCAACATCTGCAAGTTGTCCTCGACCTTTTGTGGTGGAAGACGGCGCATTAAATCAAGGGCATAATCCAACTTGTCGGTCATTGGATTTTGAAGTTCTTTTTTTCAGTTTTGCTCGCCAATTTCTTTTCAAGTTCAAGGCGTTTTGCTTTGCATTGTTTAATTGGTTGATCTCTCATTTTGGGTTGGGGATTTTTTTGATATTCCGTATTTTCCATGTATTTGGTCGTTTTTCTGTAAATTATCGGGCCATTTCTGTTATTTCATTCCGATTTCGCAATCTCAATCTCTCACTTTATTAAATGATTATGATATATTTTTAATTAAAATTTTTTTTTGAGTTACTATATATAATTATAAAAGTAACTAAATAGAAACTTCTTTTTCAAATCACGATAAGCAATAATTTTTTATATCAGATTAAAAATTAATAGTCGTATAAATTAATACTAAAATATAAATTGCTGCTCTTATATAAACCTATTTGTTTTTTTTGCCACATCGCTTTTGTTTTAAAAATAAAAAACTATTGATATAGTTAATAGAATGGTTACAATAAATCAAAAAAGAATAATATATTATAATTAATTTTATTAAATATTAATTATATAAAAACTATAAAATAGATAATTATGGTAAGTCACACAAAAATATATATAACTTAATTATATGATACAATTTATTATAAAAATTAATTTAAATGTATAATTTACTTAATAACTAAAATATAATATTATGTTTAATTACTCTTAATTATAAAATAAACTATATATATAATAAAATAAATTAAAAAACAAAGGAATCAATTCATCATCCCAATCACACCCAATTGTTGACGCCACTTAAAGCAGATTTCACATCAGTTCTTTGTTTCTCCGTCAAGTACGCCGGGAATTGTATTTTGAAGTGTATGTACAGATCTCCAAATTTTCCAGGAGACTTTCTAATAGGCATTCCTTTTCCATTGATTATTTCTGGTGTGTTTTCAGACACAGGGTGATCGATTTTTTTGGACACTTCAGACCCGTCCAAGAATGGCAAATTGACTTTAAACCCAGTTAAAGCCTGTGAAACGTTAATAGTGACGTTGCAGTGTAAGTTATCGCCGTCTCTTGTATACAAAGGGTGTGGTATTGTCTTCACGACAAAGACGACGTCCCCTGCCTCTTCTCCATAATTTTCGTCACCATATCCTTCGAATCTAATTTTAGTCCCATCCTTCCATCCGGCTTGAATATCCAAGTCAACGACGTTTTCCTTTTGCGATGTTTGTCCATTTGAATTTGTGATGTTCTTAGTGATCTTTCGTGTTTTCTTACATCCTTTATATAACTCCTCTAATGTACAATTGACATTGGCTGTAACTTCTTCGCCTTTTTGTGGTGTTTCTGTATACCCTTGAAACTCTTGTGGCATTCCTCCAAACTGTTCGAAGCCACTGAACCCATTTCTCTTTTTCGAGAACTTCGCCCGTCGCGAACGACTCTGCGGCATCCCATCCATCCCACCAAACATCGAATTAAATAAATCAAACGGATCAAACCCTTCGCTTCCATTTGTCGTGAAAGTAAAACTGCCGCCAGGAAATCCTTTCATCCCATCGTACTGCTGTTCACCAGTCATCCCAGCTTTTAGACCATCTTCACCATATCGGTCGTAGATCTCTTTCTTCTTTGGATCCGAAAGCACAGCATACGCCTCTGCTATGTTCTTGAACTTCTCCGTCGCTTCTTCTTTGTTGTTTGGATTGCGGTCGGGGTGCCATTTGAGCGCCAATTTACGATACGCCTTTTTTAAATCGTTTTCTGTGGCGCTCTTTCCGACGCCTAAGATTTGATAGAAATCTCTGCCCATCACTTTCTGATTTTGATTATTCAGTGGAACGAATACTTTTTATATTCAACAGGTTCTGGAAACGTGTCATCACCAAACGTGTCAAGAGGCTGTTTAGTTTTGTGAATTCAATGTCTCCACATTGTATTTACGTGGAATATCTATTTTAAGAATAGTTTATTGTATAACATCTGATATTAAAATTGTAGTTTGAAAAGTACCAATAACCGAAATGTGTCACCACGTTGTTAATGTCAAAAGGTCGCCACATATCCTTACAAATTATTATTTTTATTAAAATAAAGTATAATTATTAGTTTATAATATACAACTTCTTATGTTATTTAAAAAGATTATTGGAAAAATCATTTATCTATTTTTAAAAACATTTTATATAAATAGAAAAACAATCATTTTATAATTAATAGTTTGAAATATAAATTTTTTTTATCATTAAAAAGGATTTATATTTGTATTATGGAGATAAGATCATTTTTTGCTAGAAAACTCAAAACGAAAAAAAAATTATTAATAAATGATGTTAATGAAAAATAAAAGATTGAATAGAATTTATAAATAATTAATTAATTTTAATTACATTTTATTAGAGTAGAATTTATTCAAAAAATATTAAAATAACACTACAAAATTATTTCTGTTCTTATAAAAATAATTTATTTAACAAATAATTTTATTATTTTTTAATTTAACAAACCAACTCAATCAATTATTTTATTAACCAAAAATTAAAAAAAAACATTTACTAAATTGTAAACCCCAATTTAGTAAACCCAAATAAAGAGTCAGTATGTTGTGAGTTTGTTTCATTATTCGTTCCAATAAACTAGACTCAAACCATACTTATAATTATTTTAAATTAGATAATAGAAAATGTTTTACGATATTTTTAATATTTCAACTAATGTGAGTTGAATTTTTAATTCAAGAGAACTCGAAAGGATGGACCTTTTTGCCTTTATGAAGACGACATTAGTGTTAGCTCCCGAGAATAAATTATTAGAAGGGAATTACGAGAAGTTGTTTTCGAGTAAAACAATTGAAGAGTTTTTAGTTCAGTTCAATCAAGTTGTTAGCAAGTATTTGACTGACGAAACAATACCTTTTGAAGAGAGATATTCTTTTGTGAAGAAGTTCACTACTTTAGAAACGCCACAGTCCGTTCGTTGTGTCTTCGACCAAGTCGAAGAGAACGATAAAGCAAAGTTCCAGACGGCAATGTTGTCAATTAAAGAACTTCTGGAATACCCTGAGATGAACGAAGAGAACAAAGACGTCGATAAAGAAACACGAAGGAAATTTAAACAATTTCTGAACTTAAGACAGAAAATGATTGAACAAGAGGACATACCTATAGATAGACTAATTGACCCCTTTTTTATACCTGAGAAGAAAAGAAAGACGAATCGTAAGAAGGTCGAATGTTTGTTAAATCAACTCAGAACAGCTACACAAAGTCAACTGCAACAAATTGTTAAGGAAATGAATAACGGAGAGGAGAGCGACGATCTCGAAATAGAACTGAGCGATTTGGATAATGGGACGTTGGATAAAATGTATGATATTCTCAATTGATTGTTTATTTCTTTGTTGTATTATAAAATAATATGGTATTGGCTTTGAAATTTGTTGAATGTGATGAATGTATAATTGGGTCACATTTAATGATTCATTTGTGCTGTAAATATCACATTAAGGTTGATGATAGTTTTATTGGTTTGTACATGTTTAATTAAACAATAAGTTGTGGTTACACTTTTTAAATTCAGTATTTAAGATAATTAAAATATAAGCTGTATTTTGTTAACACAAAGTTATTTAAAGTTATATGTATGTGGATCTCTTTGAATCGTTTTATAACAGCTGTTGAGTAGTGTCTAATATGTAAAATTAAAAAACCTTCAATTATTAATATTACAATATTTGTATTGTAAACACAATGTTCGTTTTGACAATGTCGAATGTAAATCACTCTATGGATTGGTAATATATTTATTGTATAAAAAGTAGTTATAAAAATTGTGTTTATTTAATGAATATATTTTCAATGATATTTTAACCATTTATTCAAAATCAACCACATAACGAAATCATTTATTTGATGAATTTAACTGAAGCCCCAAATTTTCAAAGAGGATGTTGTTTTAAGAAAATTTAATGATAACAACATTATAACATATGTTTCTCTAGAACATTAAATAAAAATAATTTTTTATTTATATTGAAAGTGTCAGTTATTTATTTATAAATTTCACTAATTTAAACTAAAATCGTTTATACATATGAACTGTATTAATCAGTTAGAAGTTTATGAATCGCCTCGACCCATTTCATATAATGATAGTTTCCAAATATTTTTCAACGTTCACCGACATTATTAACTTAAATCTTGTCTGCAAAAAGTTTTGTAATAACATGATGCAATTTCATTACAACCCGATTCCTGTTACTCTGCAAACTCTTAAACACTTCCCTTCATTGGAGACACTTTGTATTTACTCAGAAAGAGATGAACACTTTCTTGGATATAACTCAAACACAAAAAATGAAAAAACAACACAACATTTTGATTGGTATAACAACACCAATTTCTTTTCTATATGTATTTTTTATGCAGTCCACTATTCTATTTTTAAAGAGGTTAAATCCAAACCAAATTATTCTAAAATTGTCTTCAAGAATTTGGTATACACGGTTTCTGATAGATTTATATATAAAAATGTTATTCCAGAGAATGTTAAAAGTTTAGCTGAAAAATGTTTTGAAAGGGCGTTGTTGGAAACACCACCATATATTCCAATATCAGTGACATCCTTTTCAAATAGTTGTTTTCGGGTTTGCTCATCCTTGACTTCCATCAAATTGCCAAACAATTTAAAATATCTTGGAGACTATTGCTTCCAACGTTGTGTGTATTTATTATCTATTGATATCCCGAGTAGTGTCTCTAAAATTGGAAGAACGTGTTTTGGGACGTGCAAACGATTATCCAAAGTGAATTTTTGCAAATGTGTTGAAGGTGACATAAGTAACAAAAAATGCACAAGAATAATAAAACTTGGAGGATCATGTTTTATACATTGTATTTCTTTATCAAAGATATTGATTCCAGAAAGTGTGCTTAAAATAGGTGGAAGCATTTTTAATGGGTGTTTGTCGCTTACAGAAATTAAAATGAATGAATGTACTTTAATTACTTCAATACCAGAATTAGTCTTTAAAAATTGTGTATCTTTAAGTACAATAGAGTTGCCTTCAAACATCAAAAATATAGGCAGTGAAACTTTTCGAGGATGTAGTTCATTGGAAATTATTGAAATACCAAAACAAGTGACACAAATAGGATATTTGTGTTTCTTTGGATGTGTGAGTTTAGAACAACTTGGTGTTGACACAAAAACAATTCAAATGGGGACAAATGCTTTTAAAGGATGCAAGAAACTTAAACTAAATAGTCAAGAAAATAAAACGTAATTTAAAGTTGTTTCAATAAGAAATTAAGTTGTATTGATATTCAATAAATCTTGCACTACCAATACATAAAGTTCATTGTGTCTTTCATTTACTTGAATAAAAAAACTCGTTAATTAATATTATATTATAATATAGAAAATTTAGATCGAAATAAAAATAAATTTATTCAATAATGAATACAAAATAATTATTTAATTGTGTGATAAAGTAGGTTTTATAGTGTATTGAATCGGCATTTATAAACAATTATGAATTGAAACTAATGTGAGCCAACATATTTTAAATTATAGTAAATTATTATAAAAATAATATTAAATCTTATTATTATAATAAGTTTTTCGAAAGTAAAGTGTTTTAACACTTAAAATAACACCCTTGTTTTTGTTTTGGCCTGTTTTTACAGGGATATTAATCCAATTTTTGGTGATTTTCCTTTTTTTGACTTGTGTATAGTTTATGCACAAAAAATAAACTCTAAAAAAACGGAAATTTATTTAATAAACTCGAGTTTTCCCGATTTTTAGACCACTTGAATTTTGTTCAATGTTATTTAAAGTGTTAAAAAAAAAGATAAGTTATAATTTTTTTATACCCAATATGAAGTATTGAAAAGTTAATAAAGTAATAATATCTTTTATTAATTAGTAGTAATTAGTAATTACCTTATCAAATTGATAAATACTTAGCAATTTATTATAAATATAAAATATGATAGATATACTATATTGATATAATAAAAATATTATTAATTCTACCAATTTTGAATTTACCGTCATTAAGTGACGGAATAAATATCGTCTTTTAGTTTTGTTGGGATTATTGCTATTTGTCATTTTATAAAAAAACTCATTTTCAAGTTTGTTTTGACCAAAATGTGTTTTTTTTTCTGAAGTTCCATTTTTTTTCTCCTTTTTCTACCAAATCTCACTCAACGTTTTATCACTTATCACACCTTCACTTTCTCCTTTTTTTATAGTATTAATTACTATATTTATAGTACCATTTCCATGTAAAACACAATTGTTGTGTGTTAAAATCAAAGTTATGCTCCATTCCATTCTGTTATTATGATATAGTAAAAATACTAATAACCAAACGATATAAAACTTGTCTAATTAAGAAGACGGTCTAAACCTTTCCAAACTATTTCTTTGCAACGCCAACGACAAGAGAATGCCGCAGGCCTGCAAATCTGAAGGCAGAGGCGAGAAAAAAGGGCGAGAAAGGAGCAAACCAAGAGGTGAACTTCAAAAGATCTTCCTGTGGAAATGCTTAGGGAAACTTAAAAAGAACTGAGAAACTTGGAACACTTGAAAGATGTTTAGCAAAGCGCACACAATAAAACCGAAAAAGAAAGCGGAGAAGGGAACGATTCGATACGACTTGCACAACTTTTTTGAGAAAGCGAAAAGTGGGGACATCATCAATGGAGTGAAATGCCCTGAAGGTCAAAACTTATATGAATGGTTATCAGTGAATGGCTTTGATTTCTTAGATGAAATTCAATTACTCTATAGTCCTATTTCTGACTTATGTACCCCATCGAATTGCCCTCAAATGAACGCAGGCCCACAATTCGAATACCTTTGGATGGTCGACAAGAAACCAACATCAATGCCCGCTCAACAATATTGCTCCGAACTCTTCATATGGGCTAGTGAACTCTTCGACGACCAAAGTATCTTCCCCGAAGAATTTAAAGACAAACCCCCTAAAAAGTTCATGGACACTATCACTAAGATCTTTAAGAGACTCATCAGAGTCTACGCTCATATGTTCTACTCACATATGGACGACTTGAAAGGAAACGGTAACGACCAAGTCGCTATGCAATCCTTCCAACACTTCTTTTTCTTCTGCAGAGAATTCAAAATGCTCTCCAAAGACGACATCGCACCCCTCGAGCCAATCATTAACGAGATGTGCAAGGAACATGGCGTCCCAGTTTTTCTCGAGAAATAACATATTGTGTTTCCTTTCCTTCGGTTTTGCACTTCTAACACTTCAATGACATGTCGAGTCAAGAATTATTGTATATATATATGTATATGTGTATATATATTTGTATAAATGACTTACCAATAATCAGTCATTTATACTTAATCAACATCGACCCTTTATACCTCCCCACGTCTTGAATCTTATAATCCGTTCGAACACTTTGAAGAGTCGCCGGCACGTCTAATTTCTGAACTTTCGAGTCGAAAAGAACAAAGACTTTCACATTGGAAGTGCTCAGCGCAATTTCTCTCTCATTTGTTTGTTTGATTGTCAGTTTGGTGACACTGCGCGGGAGACTCCTGAACTTTTCAGCGCGTTCGATCGTCAATTCGCGGAGCTTGGTACACCGAGTTAACTCACACTTTTTATATACCGTCAGCTCCGTCACACTCTCGGGAACACTCTCGGCTAACTCTCCGTGAATTTTAAGACTCTCAACTTGACTTAAATTGGCATAGATCTTTTGATTGCTTGGGACATACCCTTCAAACCTTTTGAGAGACGAAGGAAGACACACATTGATGTCACCAGATAACTGAATGATAGTCATCGCAGTCAATGAAGTCACTTTTGAGAGGTCGGCGTTGTTATTCTTCTTCTTCGGTGTCTTCTGCGTCGAGTCGGTGAGTACAACGTCTTTGAAATTCAACGCACACAACGAACTTGGCAGACACACCGTCTGCGTTTGGAAGACTTTGATGTCTTCGAGGGTCAAAGACGTCAGCGAAGTCACTTGAGTCAAATTTAAGGAGAGAAGTGCTTGTGTGGACTCTTCACTGAACTTCCCAAGGGAGCGCTTCACCGAACTTTTCATCGAACTTTTGATGGAACTTTTGAAGGTGTTAATGTCGCTTTGTGTTGTTCCTTTGAGTTTTAAAGTGGTAGGTAAATACCTCCACGCTATCGCCTCGATGTCTTCCACATGTCTTGATAATGGCAGTGTGAGACCATTTTCATCGGGCAACAGACACACTTCCCCCGTCAAAACGTGAGTTAACGAGCCGATTGAATGTGTCGAAAGATGTAAGTACTTCCGATAGAGTTTGTCTTCAATTTTCTCACTGCCGTCGTCGAGTGTATTTTGAAAGAGTTGGACATAGTCGATTTCAGAGAAGGTGTTGAGTTTGAGGACCACAAAAACGCGTTTCAGAGTCAGTTGGTGGAGGGCGTAGGTGAACTCTTCGATGTACGTGTCGACCTCGAGAATGGCACTTTTGAGCGAGTCACAGAAGAGTAAGGACTCGACCATCGACTCCATCGAAGACTTCGACGTCGTCGCCCAAAAGATCAGTTTGACGCGTTGAAGGCTTTTAAAGAGTTTGAAGTTAAATTCGACGTCTTTTAACACTTGCAATTCTAATAACAAGACACTTTGGCCATAGAGATTCCAATTCACGGGGATGTCTTCTTCACTCTCGTAATTGATTTTGACACTATAGAAATAGTCTGTCTTGCCATTAGGCACTTCTGAGAGATGTTGGACGGACGTCTGAACCACTTTAATGCCAGAGAAGATGATCAATTCTTGTTTTAAAGTGTCCGGAGAGTAAAACGGATTTTTCTTGGAGAGGATAATCGATGAGGCACACTTCTTAGACACCGCACCAAGCTTCAAGACATTTGTAATGTCCCGCATTAAAGGAATGATCTGTTCGATGTTGCTTCGTGTCAACTGGTTGTGTTGAGCCGGTAAAGAAAGACGTGTTATCTGCGCTTGTTCTTGAAATGAGAGCCGTGATGGACGGCCAGAGCCTGTCGTATTCCCCATTTTTTGAGGGATTCAAGTTCTTCTCTTTCTTGGCTCACTTCGGGTGTGTTACTATATTTTTATAATAAAAATACCATATTTGGTTAATACAGGTGTGACTATTACTTTCTCGTTCTAGTATTTAATTATAATTGAATTTATTATTAAATATAATACATATAATCACAATAAAATCGTTCAGTCAAAAAATATAAACTTCGATATTTAAGAAGTAAAAAAATGATCATACGAACTAATTGACATTTTTGATTCCAACCAGTGAAGCTCTATATAATAATATATTTATAATTAAATATAGTATACATTGTATATAATATATTATAGCATAATTATAATAAATATAGTATATTTGATATATAACTATTAACTCAACTATTTGTATGGCAAAACACTTTCAATCAAAACTCGAAGGATTCCAACAGTAAAAATTAACCTTCACGTGCAAATTTCATAGCGACGGCTTGAGCCCCTTCTTCATCATAAAAGTCCTTTGTAGCATATAACTCAACGGTTGATCCAAGTGCACCTAAACACGCTGCCCCATACCAAGCGAGGACATCAGAATTGTCATAGACATTGACGGCGACTTCAGCTCTGTTATTAGAGTCTCTCAAGATCTTCTCGACGTCATTTTTGATACGAGTAGAAAGTCCACTGATCTTTGCAGCGCCACCGACCAAATTGATTTGCTTGAATAAGTCACTTTTACAGTCGAGAGGACACTTGTTGATGCAATCGACGATCATCTTGGCGACGCCTTGCATTTCATTTCTCTTATCGATTGACATGGGGACTAAAAGTGGTTCAATGACGTCACAACAGTTGATAGAGACTGTTCTCCCATCGGGGAGGGTATACTCCTTAATGGTGTCTTCCTTTCCTTCTATTCTTGGTACTGAACAGTCTGCTTTAATAGTGTTAAGTAACTCTCTATCTTTCTGTAAGTCAAGTTCAATGCCACTCTTCTTTAATATCGTCGCCAAGTTGTTGGAAGTGTCTAACCCACCAAACGCCTGTTTGTCTGATGCATTGAATAAATATGTTGAGTTGTAGAACGGGAACATCGAAACAAAAGACTCCCCAAAGTCTACAGTCATCCCTGTGGAAAGGTCTAATGGGACTAATGCACAGTTGCCTGTTAACTCAAAGAGTAACCCCGGCGTCTCAAACTTCTCAAATAAAAGCTCTGCGTAGTTCTGTTTTCTAAGGTTAGGGCATAAGGCCTCTTCTGTTAATATAATTGGAGCTGCAGAAGCATCTACTTGCATATTCTCATCAAATGCATACCTTAATAAATTCTCGATGTCATCAAAGTCAGCTATGTTACCACGGGTAATAGGGTAATGGAAGTCATCTAAGCTCTCCTTGTTATTTAAAACACTCTCTCCATAATATTTATCGTCACCTTTGTTCCCTATTATCGTTCGTAGAACACATGTGGGAGCTTCATCTTCGGCTGTACCAGCTTTGATACTATAACTTCCTATATCCAAGACTATTGGCGTATTATCAACCATTTTATTCAAGTCTCTGCACTATTACAGTTCCCTTTTATACCCAATTTTCAAGATACTTGATTCGTTGATATCTTGTCTCAATAGTGCGCTTTTATATATAAATTAAATGATAATTTCACACTTCTGAGTCGGAAATTGTTATCTTCAAAAACAACTTATGAAAATTAGACGAATTATAAACGGATATTTTACTGCCAAAACCTCGCAATCGCTTTGAGGAATTTGATGGGAAACTATTTCAAGTTCAAGTTTTCTTGAATTAACTAGTTGGTCGAAACTATTTTGTAATAGTTTTAATAACAATAAAAAATATATATTTAAAAATGGTTTATTAAAACTATAAAATACCATTCTTTATTATTTTTTTGTTTTTTATGTGATATAGTAGTTTTATATTATAAATGTACTATACTGTTATCTAAAATTAGAACTTATTGAGGTTTGATTTTTAAAAACAGATTTGTTATTTAAATACTAATTATAGTATAAGTATTATTATGATATTAATTAAAGAATATACACCAATAAACGTCATTAACATTAGAACGAAAAAAAGCTCTTAAATAAACCAAAAATGATTAAGATATTTTTATATGATTTAAGAATGAAATGATTCTCAAAGAGAAATTGAAGAGCACAAGACGAGTAAATATATAGGTTTGTCATTACAACTTTAAACTAGTTAAAAAATGAGTACAACCGATATGGGAAATATGTTAGAAGATTTATCGTTGTCAAGTAGTGGAAGCCCAACCCCAAACGACTCGAAGAACAACAGTGACAAAGAAATTCTTCATGATGAGATGGACGACAAGACGAAGTATTCTCTGACGTATCGGGACTATTTAGAGCGCATGCCATTAGCTTCTTTTGTTTCATTTTCTTCATATCAGCCGATGCGCCTGAGTCCCCGTGAAAGAATCTTATTAGACGTTTTAGAGTCTGCTTTAGATGTCTCTGAGTATGTGAACAATGTTGATGTCTCTCGGAGTGAATATGGGATGTACTACTTTGGTTCCAGTTACTTTTACTCTTCTATGGACGTTTCAATTAATAAGTACTCGAAAGCTACTATAATCAAAGCACAACATGAAGAACTGCGGAACACTTTAATTGGTCTTATGATGTCGTATAACTATAAGGAATGTCTGAAGATCATTAACAAGGAAGAATTATTTGAAGACTTCTTACAAGACACTTTCGAGGTGGGAAGGCGATTCAAAATAGCAAACCCCCATTTGCTCAGAACAACGTACCAAGAGATGATGCACATCCTTCAAGACGCGATTTTATATAACCCTTCCTTCATCGGAAAGAACTTTGAAAAGACTAAGAAGTTCAAAGAGATTTTGACCGTCGGCAAGTTTGCAAAAGAAAACAACATGATGGGCATTTTCAATGAAGAGTGCTTTAAAATTGCCGTCTTGCCAACAGACGAAAAGACTTCAAACGGCAAGAAAGAAGAGGCGAGAAGGTTTTTGATTAATAGCTACGGAGAAAACACAGAGAGACTCTTATTAAGTGTCTCGGACGGGTTCGCGGCAGCTTCTGCGAACTGCGGAGTCGTTCACCAGATGCTCAAAGACCTTCAAGAGAGGTTCACTGAGCAGACTAAATATACTGATTTGACCATTCGATATGGTACAAGAGGAAGTTGCTTAAGTCATTCCCACGCAGAACAACTCATTTTTGTTTCACAGAGTCTGACGTTGTGGTGGAATGTCATGCAGAACATGCCACACTTGTGGGAGATCACCGACGCAGAGTTTCTGAGTGGAACTTCGTATCGCCTTGTTAACACGGGACAAGGCCTCCAGCGCATGCAAAGTGCGCCAAATGTGTCGGGAGCGATGTACCAAATACTGTCACATACACAAACGAAGTTGTGTACGACGGGGTGGAGAGGACTGAGTGTTGTCCATATGGGCGATCAAGACGTTCCAAACTGTTTGTTCTTCATCGACAAGTACTCACAAGTCCCATGGATAGTCTCTCCAATCGTTAAAACAGCGACTCGTGTCTTCAAAGACAGAGATCCGCGCCTTGAAAAGTACTTTGAACGAATCAGTCGAGAGAGTTGGAGTACATATATCTACGGCGACTTCTTCAAACATGGCTTCGATGGAAGTGGATCAGATGGTGGAAGTTGTATTGATGGAAGACTCACGTCCGCGTGGAACTGGTGCTCGATGATAGAAAAGTATCTTTTCTACCCACTCTTCCTCACTTCAGACTTCGAGGGATTCTGCGGGCCGTACAAAAAGTGATTTGCTGCACTGTAATTCGACTTTTTTGGTTGGAATGTTGGTTGATACTATATTGTATAGTAAAAGAATTACACGTATAGTTTAGAGATCAGAAGGTAAGAAATACCAAAGAAATCAGAGACTGGGAATACACAGATGATTGCTACACAAAAGGCAGACCACAAACTCCTCGACGAAACTCTGATGTTCTGGGAGAAACAAACGAAGTTTGTCAAAAACTTGGACGCGGGATTGACAAAGATAGTCAACACGATGACAAAACATGGAAACTACTTGGAGGACTTCATCGTCTCCATAAACCCCAAACCGGTGAATATTGGTTTGTTATTTTTAAACCTTCTATTAAGCGTGTTTTAGAGAGAAACAATGTATTTGTATTTTGTTTTACATGCCAAACAATAAAAGTCTCAAATCGATTTTGTTGTATAAAATGAGATCATAACAGTTATGCATTTGAGTAATATGTGAAACACTTTTAATGTCTTGTTTCGGGATTTGTACTTTGATTCTTTGTTGTTCATCATCGAGAAACTTCAACTTTGGACTTTTTCCTTATTCGGTAAACTAACTCGTAGACGTCCCATCACTGATTACCATCGTGAATGGTCTTCGCAGTGTCTGCGACACATTCAACATGATGGAAAGACAAGTCACCGATGTGTTGATGGAACCGACGAAGAAAATCAACATGTATCTGGACTCAATGAAAAAGCCAATCAAAGACGCAAAGAAGAACGAAGTGAATGAGATGACGGCAATACAGACACACAAAATTGGTGAGTACCTCAGAGTGCAAACTCCCATGTTGTTTTTGGATATGTTCCGAATATTTAACTCACACTACCTGCTCGGATTAAATTACTTGCCGAATATCACACCGTTCCAGGAGATATATAACAAGGCGGTCGCCGTTTGTTCTTTTATTTCTTTTTACCGCGTTGAATGTACAATGAGTGAATAAAATTGAGAAATAGAAATCAAACAGTGAAACTCCCGCGCCAGAAAAGAATATTATATATCACCAACCACTTATCAGTATATTAGCTGCGGAAGGTAGAACAACGAAACAAATTCCTAAAGCACTTGAAGACATCATCAGCATTTTGTACGTCAAAGGTTGTTACACAAATGGGATTTTCAGAGAAAATTCGTTGGCAAACAAAGAGCAAGTCGAAAAGCTTGCACTGAGTATCTCGTTCATTAACTTCGAGCAACAGCCGCCTGAGGTTACAGCCGCCGTCTTGAAGTCGTATCTCCGCAACATGGTCGAGTCGGTCATTGACAACAACACAACACAAACACTTCTCGAGACGTGGAACGGCGCAGCAATCAGCAAGTTTGGTATCAAGGAGAAGACGCTTGGCGCAAACGCGTTGATTCATTCTCTTCCCGCTGCTCATCTCTCTTTGTTCAAGGGGTTAATGAAGCTTGCTTTTAAAATCACGATGTACAAGGACATCAACATGATGGACGCGAAAAACCTTGCTGTCTGTCTTGCTCCTTGTATCATCAGGACTGCAACCAACTCATTTGAGACTGTGCAAATTGTCATCGCGTTCCTGATCTTCGTTATCGACAACTACCCAACACTTTTCCCAGATGATGTTGATTCGGGGATTTATAGGCGGACACAGTGCTTGGATTTCTTGTCAACAAGTCCAACCTTCCTCTCTTCTATGAATGAAGATTACCCACAAAGTAAGGGATTTATTAACAAAACTCTTCACAAGAAAAAGGCTTCAACTTCTTTGGAAACGTCCCCCAGAAACTCCGCCCAAATACCTCCCCTTTCCGTTGCCCAATCATTCTCTCAATCTCACCAAAATCTCAACCTCTCTCGTCAAACCCTTGCCGGAACGAAAGTGTCTCCAATAGTTCAGGAATTAACAACACGTAAAGCGCTCAACCCCGTCTCTGCGTCTCGGGCACAGACAATGAAAAACCCAAAGTCATTACAAAACTCTCCACGTGTACAACAAGAAAACCAAATAAAAAGCCAAAAACCTTCGCTCCCCACTAGGCCAAAGCCACAAACCCCAACCAAACCAGTGCAAACACAACAAACTATGCAAGACGAAAAAACTACTTCGGCCGGATCCCCACGACAAAATGTCTCTTCCTTAGCCAGAAAATTTGCTCAACAAACAAACTAAGTTTTTCATAGTATTACATTTATAGTTTTTTTATAGTTTTTTGTAATTTAATTGTATCACAAATTATTTTATGGTAAATTTTACTTGATTTTATAGTTACAGGTTCATTCATTGTTTTAACTTTAACATATATACAATAGTTAATTTTTTTATTATAAATTAATATCCAATTTTTTAAGATTGTTTTAAATAATTATATTATATTATTAGAATATTTTTTTTTTCATTAAAAAAAATATAATTGTACAAATTAAAATGGTTTTATTATTTGATCAAATAATTCGAATGAATCTACATTTCAATAAAAAAAATAATACCATAATTGAAACTATAATATATGGTACAGTAACTTAATTTTCCTTTTCGAAACAAAGATTCGTTGTGAATTGGAGTATTTCTGTTAAAAAGAATCTAAAAAGTTATCCTTTATTGCTTTATATAGTAAATACAAAGATTAATGAACTATACTTTTCGAGGAAATGGAAAAAAAAAGGAAGAAAGTAATTGGTTGGAAAGAAGGTGGTAAAAACTCGAGTTAAAAAGGAAATGAAAAAAGATTTAACTTGAAAGGAATATAATGAAAAGCACGAGTTATCACCACAGAAAAAAATATATAACAAATGAGTACCACGTCAACTATTTAGCATCGGAAGATGGTTTTTTTAAACCATTTGAAGATCAAAAGACGGAACGAGTGATTGATTTAGTTTGTTGTTTAATCCATCAAAATCAAATGAGTTGTTGTGGAACGATGAAACATTTAAGGCTGAAATAACAAGAAGGAAAGTAAAGTTCGCTTAAGCACTGTGGGGTATGTGGACGCTCTCCGGACGTGCAACCAATGCCTGGACTTCTCACGAATTAAGTCAAAACGCGTCATCACTTCACCGCCCACCCCGGCACACAATGACGGGAAGGATAATATTAAGTATGACTACATCATCACAACTGATGAAGTGATTGGTACTGGTGTTGTGGGTGTCACCGCGTATGGGAAACGGCCTAATTCGCGCTATCGCATTTTGTCGAAATTGGGGGAAGGTGCCTTTGGACAAGTTGTGAAGTGTTACGACGAGGTCAATAAAGTCTTTGTTGCTGTCAAAATTCTCAAAAACCGCCCCGCCTATTACAGACAAGCGATGCTTGAAATTGCTATATTACAGTTATTAAGTGAACGCTTTGATGTCGAGAACACGAGTAACACACTAAGAATGGTTGACCACTTTGTCTTCCATCACCACATTTGCATTGTAACTGAATTGCTCTCAATCAATTTGTACGAACTGATGAAACAAAACAATTGTCGCGCCCTTTTTGTGGGTCTTGCAAGAAACATTTTGACACAGATACTCGAATCTCTCACCGTGTGTTATAAAAGCGGGATCATACACTGCGACTTGAAACCGGAAAACGTGTTGTTAGTAGATATGACAAAGAAGATCAAACTCATCGATTTTGGTTCGGCTTGCTTTGAAAATAGCACTTTATACAGTTATATCCAGTCCAGGCACTACCGATCACCAGAGGTTATATTGGGGTTGCCCTATTCAACAGCCATTGATATGTGGTCCTTTGGTTGTATGGCTGCGGAACTCTTTGTTGGGATACCAATCTTTCCAGGAAACAGCGAGTACAACATGTTGTATAAGTGGATCAACTTTTTGGGATATCCACCAAAGAAACTACTCGATGCTGGAAAAAAGACGGAAAAATACTTCAGGAGAAAGAGACCTGCTGAGATGAAAGACAACGACGACGTCTGGATATTAAAAACGAAACGTGAGTTTGAAAGTGACAACGATGTGTATACAGAGCCGAATCGAGAGTATTTTGCATATAAAAGTCTCGAAGACATTGCGATGAAAGTTAATTTTAGGGTCAGTGCGGAGGACGAACCAAGAAAAATTGAGATGAGAAGAGCTTTTCTGGATTTCATTCAGAAGTGCCTCAGATATGACCCCGAGAGTCGAATGCGGCCCGATCAAGCTTTGCAACATCCTTTCATCACAAAGAAGAGTCTGAGTGAATACACGATACAACCATCTGATGAACCCCTCAAAACTTTTCCGCCTGGGAGTCAATTAAACAGCGAGGATGTATTAAATATGATTGCGCCCAATCCAGCAGCCGCAGCGAAGTTAAAGAGTATGGGGTACAACGCGACAACATATTATCAAGTGTATGCCGATGGACTCCGAAAAGGCATTGTACTCAATATACTTAACTCTAATCCGTTTGCATTAAATCCAATGACTCCTCCTTCGCTGATTCGCATTTTTCAGAAGGAAAGTCTTGAAAGATCGCCGAAGAAACTGTTAGAGATGAAAGGCGGTGAAGGTGACAAATTAGCACAGGCGCAAATTCAGTTTAAACGAATTGAGAAAAGCATGGAAGAGGATGTCGCCCAGAAAAGAGAGGGAAAAACACAGAAACTCAAAGCACCACAACCAATCGATAAACAAGGAAAGGAGGAACTTAACAAGAAAAGAGCGACGGACGGGTGGGGCGAACAAAAGGTTGTACATGAAAATGTCGAGAAGGAGAAGAGAGAGAACAAAGAAACGTTTTTGGGATCCTATGTTGCGGGTGTTGTTGTAGAGAAGAAAGAAGACATGGGGAGCTGGAGCACTAATGTTGGCATGATCGTGCCGAGGAAGAATTGAATTTTGGTGTATGTCTCGCGACAATTCTATAATTTTAGTTTGAAAAGTTATTTATAGAGAATTGTTAATTGAGGAAGGGAAGGGTGTAATGTATAGAGTTAGTGTTGTATTTATACTGAGGATTCCCGTTGCAGTTGAGGGGATGGAGCGATTTGTTTGAGAGCGTCAGAATTTGGGGATAATTGCGTGTGTGCATCTGGAGTGATCATAATTTGTATATCTTTTCTGTCTGTTGGGGTTTGAGAAGGAGGTGTTGATGGTACCTTTTGTGGTACGATGTCTTGCATTTCGTATTCGAGTGGTCGTTCGGGTGTAGATCTTGTTTTTGGGATGTACGGTTTTGTTACCAAAATGAATCTACAGCCGATGATTGGGTTCATAGCCTTTGAGTTATTTAAATAATTGAATAAATTCTTTGTACTCCTTCACCACATAAGAGAGTGTTGTTGTCTAAGAAGTAACAAATAACAAACAAAGAAGAGAATAGTTATCCCCTCTAAAATTATTGGAACGAGGAAGGGGGTGATAGAACAGTTGACACCATCCGCAAATTTTGGAGATACAATCTTTGCACAAAAATCAGAACCCTTCGAGAGGAATATGATTTGGTAAGTAATGGCGCCAATAAAGATGAGACACGTCACTCCACCAAGGATAAATAACTAGCGTTAAATAGAGTTGACATTTTCTATAAATATAATTTGGTGAACTAATAAGTAATAGTTATAAACAAACTCCAAACGAGTACGAAGCTCTCCGAAAGATAACAGCGGCGAAGAACACCGTCACGAGAGAAAAGTACGCGAATGCCAGTCCGGTGAATGTTAAGTAAGAGATTGAAGGTGGATATCCACACTGGAAACGGGTTTCTGAATTTTCTAAAATATGAATAACATTTTGAATAACATTTTTGTATTCCACAAACTGAGAGTAAAAGCGAAGGGATACGCGTTGGAAAGGTCGCCCTCCCCACATTTCAAATTGTCAGAGGACCCGCCTAAGATCTTTGGATAAGTTGGATTTAAAATTCCGTTGGAGAATAGTTTGAGTCTGAAAAGGGAAGACAAACGTTGAGAGTTTGGTCTTTGTTGTAGACCAGATTTAAAAGGGAAGTCACCGTGAAGGCCGTGAGAGCTAATACCAAAAGGAGCAACAGGAAATAAAAAGTGAGTGTCACGACGTAACAGCACTTCTGCTGCGGCTTCATAAGATGTGATAGTAGTTAGAGTATTAGAGAGTTTCTGATATTTTTTTCTCTTAGAAATCCAGAAATTAAAGTAATTGTCGAGAATAAAATTGGGGTTATTATAGCATTTTTACGTCTAATATATCGGGATTTTGATACTATTTTTTCACCCAATCATTGATGTGTCTATTTTTAACTTTTTTTTATGAGCATTTTTCCTCAGATTTTGCTTTTCTTTTTATCTCTTTTTTTAATGAGAAATATACAATTAAATACCAAAGAGGGAATTTCTTTTTTATATGGTCGGAATAATTGTGAAACACTCAAATTATGTAGTGCCTCTTTTTTCGGGGTACTAGAAGGTCATTTCAAAAAACTAAATGTCTCTCTTTTTTTGTTTGTAATTTTACTATTAATAATGGTTTTTTTATTTATAATACCTAGTTTGTTGATCAATTGTCGAGTTGTTACTTTTTTCACATTAAAATAGTTAAAAAGGTGTTTTTACAAAACACTACTATTATCAATAGTTAAATATAGTATCCAATAAGAATACAAATGTAATAGTTTTAATTTCAGTTATAAATAGTAAAAGTATAATTGTTTTTATTATTATTAAAATAAAACTAAAACATTTCTTCTATAGTTCATAGTTTATTATAAACTGTACAATATATATAGTACCATTAATAATAAACTTTTAGTACTTTTTAACAATAACAACTTTTTAAGTTTAGATTAGACAATAGTAAAATATATTAGAATATATTAGAAAATTATATTTATCGAAATATTCTAGTAATTTTTCTATAAAGAATGGATGATATAATTAATGAGTTAAAGACTATTCTTCGAACTTGAGAGATTGGACCATTTTCTCGAATTGTTGGAAACTGACGAAATTTGTTTTATCGACGTCGTACTTTTGGAACAAGTTTTCCAAGTCTTCGTCGTCCGTAGCGAGTCCGGTCTTTTGTGCGAAGACTTTAAATTCGTCGAACTCGATAGTTCCGCTGTGGTCCAAGTCGACGTAGTCGAAGAACAATTGAGTGATTTCTTTTGGCGTGTTATGGTTCTTTAATACATCTATAGCATCTCTTAAATTATCCAAATAGACTTTTCCGTCTTTATTAAAGTAAGCGAAGATAAAGACGGAGAGAGTCTTTTCGACGACGGGGACAAGATATTGGATAGCCGTTCGGAATTGTGCTCTATCCAAATATCCTCTTCTTCTTCTATCAAACTTTTCAAACACTAACTCAATCTTCTCTCTCGTCTTCTCACTCTTATTCTGAGTGGACACGTCACCAAAATACTTCGACACGCCACCCACTTTGAAAAACTCTACTTTGAGGTTTGTCGTTTTGTTAAATGCGATCACGACGGGTTCCTTGTGGATTTTGACATCGGGCACAACAAATTTTCCATCACAGAGAAGTTTCCCGTTTTCATTGGGTTTGTTCAAGTCTTTGTTAAAAACGGAGATTGAGGCTTGAGTCCCGGGCTTAGCCTCGACGTTGAAGAAGGCGTTGAAGTCGACTTCGCCTTTATGATACAACACGGGGGAGGAGGAGAACTTTTGATTGTTGAACTCGATGATGCAACAAGGGTACATAAAGGAAGTGAAACCGATTGAGTCGGAGATTTTCATTCGGACGATTTGGTGGCAATTTTTGATGATTTTTTTGCTTGGGATTTTTTCTTTGTCGACGTTGTTATAAACGCTGTCTAAGCATTGAACAAAAATCTCGACATAGCCCGGCGTCTTAAATGGAATTTTTTGAATAGTTTTTTCGTCTTGTAAGAAATCGGGAACTGGGAACTCGGCGACGCAGATCTCTGTGTAATTTTTGGCCCCTTTTTGTTTGCCATAGAAGTTAAAATAAATCTTTTCATTGACCATTGCACGAATATAAATCTCATCATCAAATTCAACAAAATTGCCGGCTGGTTTGTCACGAGCTGTTATAACACGAGAGAGGCGTTGTGGTGGTGTAGAGGTACATCCGATGTCAATTAAGTATCTCATGTCTGCTAAAGTCTTTAAATTCACGTCTTTAGGTTTTAAGACTGGAATTAAAGAGTCTAAATAACTATACACACTCCGGACTTTAACTCGAAGTAAAGTCTTTTTTTCAAAATCAAAAAGAGTGACTGATTTTTCCATAGTAGTTGATAAACACTCCGCTTTGATATATAAAAACCCTTTCATCGTATTTTGAAGGATATCATACACCACTTCCCCTTTAGACATCGCTGGGACATTCCAATAACAATTCCCAATCGAATCATCTTTCTTCCCAAAGTCCTGGTCCATCACTTTAAAGATCAACTGCTCCCCTATAGTCGTTATCACTTGGTAAGTCTCATTCCAGATGGGATCTAACGTCTCTTTAATTACTGAAGTTTTGAAACTCTTGTCACCTACTACAAATTTGACGTAGGGATCTGATGTGGTGATGTCGGCAACTGGGAGATTCCTCCCACGAAGTATTGTAAGGCTTAATATGACGGACATGTTTGGACTTTAGAGTTAAATCATTACTACACTCCCAATTTTAGAAGTTTTTAATTGCTTGTTTCGTGAGAAAACTGTTTCAAGTTGTGACGTGGAGTTCAATTATTTGGAATGGTACCTCTTCCTTCACTCTTTTCAATAAATATAGCTTTATTTATTATAATTTTAGTATACTTGGGGATAATTGAATAACAATTTCTTTCGGTTTTTTGACTTAAGTTTTGAAATATAAATTATGAAAAAATAAACATTTTTATTTGTTGTAGAAATTAAAAAAATAAATAATAAAGTATGTATTATATTTAATAATTTATATTATTATTTATTCTCCAATTTATGATACAGTGAAAAAAAAATGGAATTTAATTTTTATTTCCAAGTTGGAGCCATATTTGTTATATTTTCCAACAAAAATAGTTAAAAAATTACATCTGAAGACAATAACAAAAAATAAAAACTTTTACGTTTGAGGAATTTAAAAAAATTGTCTCTTTTTTTGTTTTTCAATAAACTTTAAAAAAATATAAAAACGTTTTTTATAGTTTTTTATTAATAATGTGTTAATTTAAAATCTATATTAACTTAATATAGTAAAATTTTAATACTTTTACTATATTTAAAAAAGTATAAATAAATTCTAGTTTAAATGTACTCGAATACAAATTTTTAATTAAAAACAAAGTTAAAAAACAAATTAATGATATAGTATAATAAAATTATATAACTAGATTACCAAATCAATGAAAAAAATAACCTATTATAAACCTAAAAAATGAGACAAAGACAACAATCAATTCACTTTCCAAGCTTTGCGTATTTCAACCTGAGCTGTTCAAACTTTCCCTTGAGTTCCTTAACTTTATTTCCGAGTTCCAAGATTTCACGTTGTTCGCTTTCGATGATTTTAGTGACTTCAATAATTTCGGCGTCAGTGATTCCCTCTGCGCTGTTGCCGATAGGTTTTGCACGTAAGACGCTGAGGACTTCTAAGATAGACTTTTCGATGGCGGAGTTTTCGACCTTCAAACAAAACCCTTTTAACTTGTCGAGGGAGTCCTCGTCGATGATACCAATAGCCGCTAACACGGTGATAACGCGCTGGTTCAATTTGAGGGACCGGACTTTGAGTGCGTCGGTCTTGTCGAGGATTTCATTTTGGATCTGCGCGATGGCGGTCTCGATGAGGACTTCCGTGTCATCCAACTCCTTTAAAAGAGCGTCTTGTCTGTCGGACTGATACTTCTCACGCATCTCAAGTCCTCGGAAGAAGAACACGTCGATGTCCATTTTATCGGGATCAGAAACAGCTCGCGCCCCTGTTGGAAGAGGTTGTTTCTGTGACCCAGAAGTACTTGTAAGTGACCCAAAGAGGGCATTACTCCCAAAGAGACTACTTGTCCCAGATACGGGATTGTTAAAGAGGGACCCAGTTAAGCCACCACTCCCATATAACCCCCCTTGACTCGTAGTAGTAGTAGGTGTGGCGGGAAATGCTTTATTATAGTCATCTACGAATTTTCGTTCAGCATCATTCTGAAGAACTGTTAGTGTCATTTTGAACGGAGTCACTTTTTGGTTTGAATAATATTCATATAATTGGTTCAACTGAATCACATTAGGGTCAGTTGTCATCGCAATCACCTTCTTTTTTGAAGTTCAAAAAATTTTGAATTTCCATTTTTTTTTAGCAGTGAAATTTTGTGTGTTTAAATTGTGTGATTTTTGTCTCGTCTTGTGAATTAGAAGAATTATCAAATTAGTTTAAAAAGAATTATTATTATAAATTATTAATAAAATTATAATTAAATAATAGTTTGTAAATGGTCAATCCTTTTTTCATAAAATATCTTATTCAAAATTATTGGCATGTTATACTTTTTTTATGTAAAAATATGTTAGATAGATGGATTGTTATTTAAACTTTCATCTAAATGTTAAAACTCTTCAATACTATTTTAATAAAAATTAATTATAATCAAACTATACAATCAGATTGAATGAAATCAAATCAACTAGTATTAAAGCTATTAAATTATAAAACGGTCATTAAACAATACCACACCGTCATGCATTACCGTCACACCATACAACTATATACTATTAATAAATAAATTATAAAATAATACAACAATTGAGCAAACAAGATGTGAATTAAAAGAAACTAGAAAAAAGAAGAGATGAGTATAGCCCCAGCGGACAGTGTGATTCGAGATGAGGAGATAATAGTATATGGAGGTGAAACGAAGATAACGAGTTTCTTTGATTATCCATTTAAAGATGAATTATTAGATGGCATTGCATCGATGCACTATGAGAAACCGTCGAAGATCCAAGAATTTGCGATACCGATTTTATTGTTTGTTTCTTTCAAACAGTCAATAAATGAGTTCTGCTCATTATTTGACTAATAATAATAATAATTATTATTATTATTCTCACTACACATGAGAAGAACTCAATTACTTCAATGAAAAAGGAATAACACATAGAAAAGGAAAAGACTTAGTGATGCAATCGCAGTCGGGGAGTGGGAAGACTATGGCATTTCTCTTAAGTGCACTTCAAAAGATTGATTATACAACTCCACAGTGTCAAGTAGTGATTATATTGAATACACGAGAGCTGACTCGTCAAACTGCAGATGTCTTTGATTTATTAACAGAACAAATTGAAACAGCCACTCGACTGATATGTCTTCCGGGATATGAGATCCAAGACACGTGCGCACAGTTTTACATAGGCACTGCGTTGTCGGTTCAAAAAGCGATGATGCAGGGAATGGAGGAACAAAAGTTCAATCCAAATGATGTCAAATTTTTCATTGTCGACGAAGCCGACGCGATATTGGACGACACTCCTATGGACGCAACTACTATGACCCCCTATACATGTCTGAAGAACATTAAACAAATTCTTCCAACGACAGTGCAAACGATATTGGTCTCTGCTACACACCCACAGAACATGGCGCGCCTCGAGAAGTACTTTGTGAAGAGTGACCACGCGACTATTCTTATTAATCAAGATGAAGTTCCTAAAAGCATTCGACAGCTCTTTGTGGTTTCGCCGTTGAATCAAAGAGCCCAAAATCTGTTGGAAGTCGTCAAAGTCCTGTCGAGAGTCAATCCATCACAAAACTCAGTTGATGTCCTCGAAATGGGAGTCGGCCAAGCTATCATCTTTGTTAATAGAAAAGAAGAAGCGGTGATGCTCTGCCAATTTCTTAATACTAATGGAATCCCTTCGGGTATTTTGATGAGCGGTGACAACACTATGAGAGATGATATGATCGACGCATTCAGAGGATTCAAAATAAGGTACTTAATCACTACCGATGTTATCGCAAGAGGTATCGATATCTTAACAGTCAACTTCGTAGTCAATTTCTCAATACCCGTTTCTTACCCAACTAAGTGCTTCGACGTCACTACATACATCCACAGAGTAGGAAGAACAGGTAGAATAGGGATGAAAGGTTTGTTTTGTACAATGCTTGATATAGTTTAGTAATAATATTATTTTACTATATAAATATCATATTTGTATTTTTGAATAATAATAGAAGAGTTGTTTTATTAATAAATAATATAATACTAATAATTTCTATTAGTATTATAAGTTATTATTTATTTTAATTAAAATATTGTTATTAATTTATTGTAAATAACGAGTTTTTTTATATAACGAAAAACGTTTTTATAACCAAAAGTTTTTATATTAAATAATACAATTTATAATTATTTATAATTATTTATTATTAAAATTAATGTTAATACAAAAGTTTTTTTAACAATAAAAAACTCGTTAATTTTTCATTGATAAAACAAGATTGTGATTTGTGGAATGACACGAAGGGATCGCTTTGAGCTTTTTAGACCCAAGCCAGAAAAAGGAATTTGTGGACAAAACCAGACAAAACATGTTCGAGGTTGATGAGTTCTCGATGAGCCTTGTCGACCAAATTCCTAAGTTCCTCCTTGCAAACGAACAACACAACAAAGAGATCAGAGATAAATACGGCGAAGAGAACTTAACTTTTTAACGGAAATTAATTTACCACGAATTTGTTTTTCAGTTTAATTTTATTCATAAATAGAGGTGTTTTGATTGTGCTTCCGATAAAAACGATATTATAGTTTATAGTTTTATAAATCATATTTTTTCGTTTGAATAAAATTTTTTTGTTTGTTATTATTATTATATTTTCATAGTTTCGAATAATTCATTTTATAATTTATTTTTTCAAAAAAAATAATTATAACAAAACGTTATAATTGAACAAAACTATTTTTAATTTAAAAAACAACAAATTTGTTTTTTAAAAAGTATATTTAAAATTGTATTATAAAAACAAATATAAATCATCCAGTAAAATTCCATACAATTATAATACCTATATTATAATAAAATTATACAAATAATAATTTCAGATATTATGGAGATAAAATTACGAAAAAAAGTAATAAAGACTAAATGAAAGGCAGGCTACAAACACAAAGAATACATCAAGCGGAATAGAGGAAGTTTCCATTGAATATTTTGGAGTCAACGATATAATCACCTTCGGAATGATTAACCTTTTCCAATAGTAAATGATTAGCTTCGATCAATTTTGGGATAATCACATCAAATTTAAGAGAGAACCCGTTCCACTCTGCTCTATCAATGTTCTCAAGAGTGTTTGTGATTTTCCCTTGTTTTCCTGAGTATGTCAGATTATAGCCATTGAAAAAGACCAAATCCGAGAGGAAGTGGATCATTTCAATCTTCTTATTGTTTTGATATCTCCTCATAGCTGTCTTTTCAGGCACTCCACTGATCACATCTGTCGCATACATCTCATCGCATCTTTTCTTCAAAAAGGCATTCACCTCTGTCTCTGAGTTATCTGCAAAGTAAATATTTCCAATTCTAAAGAATTGTTCCGTCACAGAAGATCGTCTTGAAGGTTTCTTTAAAGTAATTTTACAGAAGGGAGAGAGTAAACAGATACAGAAGGTCTGTTGGAGTGTAAAGTTGTTTCTATTTTCTCGTGATTTTCTGAGGACGGGAAGACGCTTATAGAGTGGAGTCTTTCGTTGTGAGTTTTCATCATCTATATATTTGATCTCAGCCGGAAGAGTGAATTCTCTTAATGGATTTTGTTTTTTAAGAAGTAATGTCTCACACATCTTGAGTTCTTGGTCTTTTGCTCTTAGAAGTTCGTCTTTTTATTTGTTAACCGCCGGCGATGTCCATTTTTCGTTCGACATTTTGTTTTGGGGTGAAAGAAGAACACGGGAATACTATCTCCGCGTCCACTCGCCAGTAACTTTTCGTTTTGACTTGCTTTCGTTTTATCTTGAAAAAGAACTAAAGTTTATAGTTTATTTACTAAAAATAAACTAGAAGAGGAAAACAAAAATCTAGTTTATAGATTGAATTGTGAATGAGTGAGAGAATGGAAGTATTTTGATTCGGATATTCAATCGTTTACTATTAATATAATAATTATATAATAAAAAGAACTTTACAATAACAACAACAATTACTAATTAAATGAAGGCTTTATTGAACTACTTATAGTTTGGAAGTTAATGTTTTTATGAAGTAAAACCTTTGTTTTATTTAGTATTTTGTTGTTAAAGTCGGAGATTGAATATTGGAGATGATATTCTATTTGTTTCATTAGTAAAAAGTTCTATTTGTTATACACATTAAAAATGAAATAACATTTAAGGGGTTTCATAGCATAAATTCGGGAAATATAGGGGCTAGAATTAAATATATTTTGAAAAAAATAATTGTCTTATTTTGTTGTCTTTCATATAGTTGTTTTATAGTTATATATATTAAAAATATAATTAAAGACAGTTGATTTAGTTATTATGATGTTAAGTATTGAAAATATTTTTTTAAGTTTTAAATTAAGAATGTGGCAACAAAAAAAGATATTGTCTAACATTATTATAATTATTTAAGCGAAATTAGCGTTAATGTAATATGATAATTTCTTTTGATTTATAACACAATAATGATTTTGCCTTTTTGTTTATATACAAATCCCAAATATTTAAATAAAAACGACACAAATATTGAATAAGGATTTCGCACTTTGTTATAAAAACAATAATTATATTGAACAGTAAATAATTTCAATACATAAACAATAGATGCCATTGATTATTTGTATTTTTGATCATTTAAAAGTATCTGATTCAAATAAAGTCTTATCTTCTTTAAAATATAAAAAATAATATTTGTGGTTTTATGAAAGACTTCTGAACAATAAGAGTGATAGAAATTTTATTATGTTTATTGATAAAATTTTGAATTTTTTCATATAAGTTGACAACTTTACATATATTTATATTATTTAAGTGTTAACTTTTCAATAATAAAATGAATATACGGAGTTTATCGCAAATATTTAATATATCGAATTGATACACGAATCAAACGCAACCCTTCGGGGTTCTTTCAATTTGAATGAAGGAAGTTAAACAATTATGAGTTGAAAAACAATAACTAAATATGAATAATTGTGTTTATACCCCCGAGATCAACAATTGTTTAAATAAAAGAAAATAAGGAAAATCATTAGTTTATTTCGTATTAATATGACTTGTAAGAGTTGAAGTACAAAATAATAAATTTATGTTGTTGTTCTGTTCGTAAATGTGTTCAATTTTTTTAAAAATTTCTTTCAAAACATCAAAGTTACACATTATAAAAAATTATAAAAATAATTTTTTTTTCAAATAAATTTAAAAAATTTTAAATTTTAAATTTTTTCAAACAATTAAAAAACGACAAATCTGTTTTGAATAAAAGATCAACTCCATCACAGATAAACAATTCTTATATTTATAATAACATCAATTATAAAATGCTATAGTTATGAACCATATTATTGATGATATTTTTTTAATAATTCTAGAATTTGTCATTAATTCCACAACAATAATTTATTTATATAAATATGATTACCTTCACCTTCATTCTGCCAATTATTGCACTTTTTTTCATTAAAAAACACATTTACTAAAAATTATTAGACAATTTCAGTAACTGTTTTCCACAAAAACGAGAACTCTTTTCAATGGAACTATAATAGATAATAGATAAAATTATTTTTAATAATAAAATTGATCCCCAAAAACAGAATCTTCAAGACTTCTGAAAAAAGCCGTCAAACAATTGTCGGAAACTCCCGATATTTAGCGTGAACTATAAAATCCACCTTCAAAACTATTCTTCTTGAAAACTCAAAAGGTTGAAAACAATCAAAACCAAGATCGGCCTTCACTGACACATTTTGCTTTTTCACAAAGTTATCTTCTAATACCAAATTAACAAATATTTGTACAATAGTGGTTACATTTGCATGTAAATTTTCATTTTATCACAACAAAAACGAAAAGAAGATAAAAAAGTAAAGTTTGCTTTTAACCGCAATAAATTGTCCATGAGAGAACAACCAATTAAAAACTGTAAAATAAACTCTTCCACGTGGTCGCGGATATAACAGAACGACTTCAAACTTTAAAAGCAAGAATGTCTGGGTTTGACTTAACTGACGCTGAAATCGTCCAAGCAATAGCTGATGTTATTGATGACAAGAATGAAACGACATATGTAGTCTTCACAGCTCATGCCCAACCAAACAAATTGGTTCTTGAAGGAAAAGGTGTTGGAGGACTTACTGAAGTGAAAGCACTCTTGAAAGATGACCAACTTCAATTTGCTTATTATAGAACTATTTCGGGAGATGAGGAATCCCATCGAGTCAAATTCGTTTTGATCTGCTGGGCCGGCGAAGGAATCAAAAAACCAAAGTTGAGAGCCGTCATGAGCGTCTTGAAGGGTGACGTCAAGAACAATTTGGTCAAGAACTTCCATATCGAAATCCATGCCACTAACCAAGACGATTTGGTCGAAGAAGAAATCAATAAGAAACTCAAAAAGGCGGGTGGAGCTGATTATTCAACTAACACTTCTTCTAACTAGAGTGAGTAATTCATTCATTTCGTTCATTGGGTTATCAACTATTTTTATAAACTATTGTTTCTAATAGAAATTTGAATGATATTAAATTTAATTTGAATGATTTATTTAAAGTTAATACTTAACTATTAATCACAACTTAATAATAAAAGTAATATAATAGTATTATATTTAATAAATATAATCAATTATTTAGCATTTGTTTTAATACTCATTACCTTAAAAATGTTTTTGCTGTTTTTAGTAATATCAATCATACTGAAAAAATGATTATTATTATCAAAACGTCATATTTTAACATGTTATTAGGTATAATATTATTATAGTAAAATTAATAATTATATAGTTTTACATTGAATGACTATTATGAACTTAGTATTTATTGTTATTAATTTGTATGAATTGAAGTATATTATTATGTATAGTTATATTATTATAAACAAATTAGTAATAAAACATTTTTAAAATATTTCAATCTTCCGTTATAACTTATTTATAAAATATAAACAATAGAAATATATGATAAATATATAGTAATAACATATTACAATTTACTTTAAAGGAATCTTACCCAGAAAAGAACTAATAAAAAAGGATTCAATGTTTCGTTGGTTTAACACCGAACGCCCTGCTCGAAAACCAGTAGACATTTCCACCCTCCCCAAGTGGTCTGATTTGAAAGAAATGACATATGTTGACACGGCTATATCAGTAGACACTACATTAAATAGTCGTGTTATGGTATATAAGGGGGACATCACAAACCTCAAAATCGACGCTATTGCGAATGCTGCGAATTCAGGGATGCGTGGAGGCGGAGGAGTCGATGGGTGTATCCACGACGCTGCGGGCGATGAATTACTCGACTATTTACGAGCCCATTGTGCACACTGCCCGACGGGGAGTTTCTTTCCGAGTCCCGGCTTTAAAATCCCATGCAAACAGATTTTACACGGAGTCGGACCGATTGGAGAGGAGCCCAAACTATTAAGTTCTGTATATGAGAAGTGTATGGACTATTGTAAAAAGAATAATTTAATGAGTGTGGCGTTTCCATGTATATCGACGGGGATATTTGGATATTCAAATACTAAGGCGTGCCCAGTAGTACTAAACTTAATAAGAACTTGGCTTGATAAGAATAGAGACTGGAACGGTGTAGTCATGTTCTGCTGTTATAGTCAGAAAGACACAGACACTTATATGGAAAATCTGCCAAAGTTCTTCCCTAAATATACAAAGACGGAATTTTTAGTTAATCGAATGAAAATCTGCTTAGAAAGAGAGAAAAATGCTATTGAAAAAGTTGAATACAAAATTGAGAAGAGAAATATAGAAGGAGGTGTTGTTGCTGAGTTTGATCAAGTGATGCAAAAATACACAAAAATTTTTGTGCAAACGGCACAACTTTTTGAGAAGGAAAATAAAGAAGAAAAAAAATTGGAACACAACGAAGAAAAAAAGACTGAGAAAGTCTGTGAGACAAAAGAAGAAGAAAAGAAGACTCAAAAAAGTCTTGAAGAGATCTTAAGCGACTTTAAAAAGGTCTTAGAAGAAGCCAAAGAGAAAGTGGTGTATGGCATTGCTTTGTTTACAAATAACGAATTTGACACCAGTAAAGTGGTGATGATGAAAGAAGAAATGATTGCATTCAGTAAGACAATTTCAGACGTTGCAGAACAGTTCATCGTCGTCGAGAACGAATTGATTGAAGAACAAATGAGGAAGAAAGAGGCTTCTTCGATGGAGGAAGAACCACCAAAAGAAGAGAAGAAACTAAGTGAAAATGTCGTACCAATGGAACAGGAAAACATTGGAACACATCAAGAAGTGGCACCGATGGAAAGAAAGATAGAAGTCGTTGATGTGTCACAGAACAAAGAAATACCAGAAAACAAAGAGGTGAAAGAAACTAAAAAAGAGGATTAAACATTTTTTTTATTATATTAATTACTTGTTGTTTGCGATAAAATAAAATGATAGCGTGTGTTGTTTTTGAAAGGAAAAATGATGCAAAGAAATTCGTTTATCTTAATATAATAATTTTGAATTTAAAGCAAACTAATTTTGTATAAATTGTTGTCTTTTATTATTATTATCAGAAGCGAGACAATATATTGAATTATTTTATCATTTGATCATTTTGTCAATTTGTTTTAAAAATGGATATAATTAATTTAAAAAATAATAAGTACTTCTTCTAAAAATCATTGACATTCGGAATTGTTTGAGTCGACATCTTCATCTTCTGAATTGATAAAGTGATCATCGTATTGTTGTTCAACACACAACATGTTTTTTGAATGTTTTGTTTTCTGTTGAGATTTTCCCATCTTTCTTTTTCTGTTAGTATCAAACTTGATGTCTTCTTTGTCATCTTCTGTCAAGTGTTCTGCAACAAAATAAAAGAGATTTCCAATTCGTTTGAATTTTGGTGTTTGTTTTCCAATTTTGATGTTGCGATTTTTTGTAGCAATGTCAAACGTTTCTTTTGTCTGCTTTTCCATTTCGGTTTTATCTTGTACATTGACATCTCCAAAATTTAATCTTCTAACACCAAAAAATGATATTTGATTGATGTATTTTGAATCAATGTCTATTTTAGTATCCACATCAACACAAAACACGACTCTGAAATACAATTGATTGTGCTTGATATTCACATTCCCTTTTAATGCAATTTCTCTCAAAATGAATGAATAACAAATTGGGTTGTAATAAAGGGACGCCAAGCTCCTTGTTTTATCAAACAACTGATAAAGCTGATAGAAAGACTGTGGTGTTATTAGAGTCTCTTTTGCACTTGAAACAACTCGCAGCTTTTCACACAGCGTACAATCACTCAAGTCCAATTCATCGATGTCGCCTTCAATGTCAATTTCAGTCAAATTGCGCAAATTGTAGACACACAGCTTTGCACTCTTTGACTTGAATACCAAAGTTGCTTTATAAGGTCTACTATAATCCTTTGTATTGAAAGTTGTTGGTCTTCTGTTGATGTTTGGAAGAGTGAGAGTGCAGTGTGTTGGAGATGTGCTTTCAATTTCCATATCAAGCAATTCTCCAAATTTAAACAAGTCAATTTCAGCATCAGATGTGTTCATTTTTATTTTTTGAAGTGTTTTGTAACATTGCGAATAATCAAAAAGTGTGTTTAATGCAAATTTTGTGTGAAAAACAACACTTTTGTAGTGTTCTGGCATGTGCACTTCATAGTGTTCCTTTGTGGTTTTCTCCAATATACAATTTCCTTTGATTTCAATTCTCTCAAGCGACTGAATGTCAAGAAGTGTTTTGAGATCAACAGCACACATTTTAGTGTTCACATAGATGTCAGACAATGTCTCACATTTGGTAAATTTCAGTGTTTTTCCATGTGTAACAAATAACTCAATTCTTTTTGCTTTAACACAAGAAAGAGATATTTTGTCCATATTATTATGAGCGACTTCAATGTGTAAAGTTTGAATGTTACTGTTTGTTGTTTCTTCCACAATTTCATTCATAACAGCCGAGTCTAAAGTGTCATACTTCAAATTCACATTTTCAAAGTTGATGACTTTTGGTTTGAAATAATCGCCCATATTGTCATAGTCATAAAGTGCACATCGTAAGTTATTTAGCACTTTTCTTTCTAATACATCCATTGGTATTTGGCAATTTTTAGTTGCAATGCCAACAAATATGTCATTGTTTTTAATACAAAATTGATGAATATGTTCCAAATATGGTTTTTTGACGTTTTGCGAATAGACAACAACACATCTCAATGTCGTCAAATGTGCTTCGTTGATAATTTGTTCAAGTCTACCAAAATTGATTTCTCCATCAAACACAACTTTTCGTATGTTTGGGAGTTGACTCAGATATTCCAAATTTGTTCCATTCATTTTCAAAGCACTTATTTTCGTTGTAAATTTGTCTTTCAGTAAGTGCATTGGAAATACAAATTTAGAGCTATCAATCCAAGTGATTTGTTTCATTACATCTGTCGTCATTTCATTCTGTGCTTCATAAAGGTTTCCTTCGTATGTCTCGAGATTTGGAATGTAATGGAGAAGAAATGGGATGTATCTGAGTACTCGAATTGGGTTGATGTGCAACA
>NW_004440095.1:227263-241385 GCF_000330505.1 Entamoeba invadens IP1
GGTATTTTGTTCTCTCAAAAGCGGGCATTTTTAGCCAATCAAACCTTAAAAATCGCTTGATAGAGAACTCTATTTTTAGTTTCAGTCTAAAAAATGCCCGCTCTTGGGAGGTACCACTCTTGGGAGGTTTTACTGTATTACATTATTGCTTTAAATTTTTATATTTTTTTCATTTTTTTCACAATTTATTTGTTTTTTAGTTTACGATTTGAACTCGTTATTCTTTTTCATTTTACTACAATTAAAATACACTGTTTAATATATTTTTTATCTAAAAAATAAAAACACTGCTCTTTTTAACAGTATTGGTCTGTTGGGAATTAGGTAAGTCGGCGAGTTAACAACTTTATCCACTTTTTAACATTGCCAGAGCAATTTAGGACATATAAACTCGAATAGTTCAGAATACCGTTCAAAACACTTCGAACCAAACTTTTAATATTTTTTTACTAAGTTATCATTGTTTATTTAATTTTTATTTTGTCAAACACATTTTGTGTAAATTTTTGTCAAATGGACAAAATTAATAGACAGACAATGCCATAAAACAATAAACGAGTCTGTAAATACTTTGAACAACTTAATATTAACCAATAACAACAAAATCTTATTTAATTAATTTGGTAAATTAACAGTTTATAATTTTTTGAGAATTATCAATCAAAATTTTTTTAAAATATAAATTAATAATTTAAAACGCCAAAAACATTCTAAAATTAAAAAACGGATTCGATATACAGTAACCACAGCTAGCTATATGGAAAAAGCTAGCCTTATGGGATTGTTTTTGTAATATAGTTTTATTTATTATAACAAATTAACAAATCATAGTATATTGTTGAGAACAATGTTTTGAAAATCAGTGATATTTTAAGATTTAATAAAAATAGATCTCGAATAAATCAAACAAATGGATTTTGATCATGACTATAAAACGTTCACAGAAGCTGTTATACAAAAAATCCACAACCAAACTTGAGATATTGATTTCGAGCTTCAAAAAACAAAAACAACGCGAGTAAAAGCATTAAGTTTAGATGAAATCAAAAAATGTATCATTTCAAGTGAAAATAGACGTCTGGCTTTTTTAAAAGTTATAAACAAAGCAAAAGATCTTTTATTAAAATTAAGTCCTGATTATTTTGTGTGTCAAACAAAAGTTGATCAAATAAAAATGATAAGAAATAAATTTAAAGCTTCAGAAGCAACAATTGGCATATTGTTCGGATTGACTGATGGTGCAATTCATAATCATTTAATCCAAAAACAGGTACAACCAAGAAGACCAAGTCATTTTACCTTTGAAATGGATGCAGCAATCAGTCAGATGTTTAAATGTTGTAATGCAAAATCAATTGTTGCTACACCACATGTTGTTGATTTAATATGCCAACAATTCAATCCTTATTTCGACGTCTCTTTAAATGGAATAGTGAATCATGTTAAACAATTTCACCACAAAACAACCACTATGGCTAGACCAGAAGAGTTAAAAAGGTTGGAATACAACCCAAAAGACTTGTTGGATAATTACATTAAAATTTCAGAATGGAATGGAACACATCCTGCGTTGTTTTATAATATCGATGAAATAGGATTTAATGAATGAACTGACTCTCGAAAAGTATGAGTTTTTGTTGATGATAAAACGACAACAACGAATGTTGGAATTTCACGTTCATCAAAACGAAGTACTGTTATAGCGTGTATATCCGCTTCGGGTAAATTCTGTTCTCCTGCAATAGTAATTCCAAACAAGTACATTGGAGAAGACATTTGTTTAAATTACCCCAAAGTCAAGATTTATTTTACCAACACGGGATTTGTTAACAGGTTTATATTTTGTAGTTGGATGTATGACAGCGTGTTGAAGTATATCGTTGAAAAACGGAAAAAGTTGAAACTCAACGAAACAACATGGGCGGTGATAATCATGGATAATTTTAAAGCTCATTTTGATAGTGATTTGATTGAAATATTTAAATGTAACCACGTCAACATACATTTTTTAGTTCCACATAGTAGTCATCTCACTCAACCACTTGATTTGTGTTTGTTTGGAATTGTAAAAAAGAATGCAACAACACAAGTTCCCATATTCACAACATTTAAAAGACTACAAATACCAACAACCAATCAAACGGCAGGAACTGAATGCCACGAAGAAAATGATGAACTGTGTTGTTTGTTTTCTGAATGGATTAAGTCTCTTGAGGATCCCATTTCTACGAAAGCAATAGAAAAGGAAAGAGCACAATGGGGAGCCAGAGTTACAAGCCAGATTTCTAAAGTACTTAGTTCGATATATCAAAAGACGACTTCTGAGAATATAATTGCTTCTTTTACTAGAGCAGGTTATGTATCTATCATAAAAGACCACTCTATAAAAGTGTACTTTGATATTAAACATGCATCTTTGGTTCATAAATTGGTGATTCCAATTTTGAGTGATGTCATAATTGACAAATTGACGCCACCACGCGAAAATGTCGTCATGACAACTGCCATTATAGCCAATGAACAAACTGTTGTCGACGCAAAAGACGTGTGGACGAAGATCAACAATACATTACAACCGACTTTCGAGGTCGGTTTTCGAATATATAACCAACTTCAAAATTCACCACAACTTAATATCGGATTGCCTTTAGATTTGCCACAAAAAAGACAACTACAGCTTAATCTTAGATTATCACCTGATTTCCAACAGCATAATTTTAGTAGCTATTTGGATTTTGGAACAACGAACAGCAAATTCGTTTCAAAATATGACCTAGAAATATTATCAATGCCGCTTTTTGACAACAATGGTATTAGAAGACCTTTTACCATGATGGAACTTGAAGAATTGGGAAATGAAGTTCCAGTAGAATAGTCAAAAACAACGATGAAGTGGTAAATTCCAAAAATAAAATCCCATAAGTCAAGCGCATGGATTAAACAAGTTATAAATAACACATTCAAAATATACTATATTTTTGTTATTTTAAAATTACGAATAAACTAGAATTAATGAAAAACATTTCCAGAAGGCAAGCTTTTCCCATAAGGCTAGCTTGAGGGACTGTAATTGAATCATAGACCATTACACCATTTTAATAATTATAGATAACAACGAATAAAAACCAAAAAACAAATGTTTTTACTATCACGAAAAAAATAATTAATTATTGCCGTTTCAAATTACGATTCTTCATCTACCAATACAGACATGTTCAATCATTCATTTCTCTATATTTTTGTTATTTTCAGTGTTTGTAAAAGTGAAAGTGGTTGGTGTGAAGATTCAGGAGTGATCACTTATTTTACTTCCACCCAAAGTTGTTTAAAAAACAATTGGGATGTTGTTCCGAATGAAGAAGGTTACAATTTCACACTTCAAAGTGGGTGTTGTTCCTCCCCAATAATGACGTTTGAAGAAACTGCCTTTAATGAATATGTTGTTCGAAAATTTGAATTTAAACCTTCTGTGTTACTAAAATATTTATTTGTCAGAGAGGCAAACATGAATGTCAGAATTTATTTGGTAGAGCTCAATCGACCAGAAAATTTGTTTGTATCTTTTGGTTGTTTTAATAACGAAGGATATTGCAGGACAACTATAAATGATTCTTGGAGACCAACAATAGTTTTAAGGACACAAGGGATTTCTTTGTTTTCTGATATTGATCAGTATTTCTGGATAATGATATTCAGAACAACAGCACGAATTGCTTATTTATTTATTGATGGAAACGTGATGCAAACTGTTAATATTCAATTCAGAACAACAGAATATGTTGGGGATCCATTTACAAAGGGAAGATATCTATTCACTGGAAAATCAAAAGAAGAGAGTATTGGTTTTTATTTGTCTTCTTTGGAGCCGTTAGCAAAAGAAGTGTGTGATAGAAATGGGTTTAAACGATTTTTATATTTTAATACAAATGAAACTACAAATACGTCAAATTTGAAAAATAAGACTTGTTATTGTAATGCAGAGAATGAAAGTATTACATGGGAAAATGTAAATACATTCCCAGATTGTAGATACAACAGTTCATTATTTGATTTGAATTTAACAGCGATTGGCGAGAGTAGAAGTGAAAGTGAAGATATCAATATTTATCTTAATGTTACTCAATGGTTTTCAATCATTTTTAAAACAAATAGAAAATACATATTAAATGGAATTGATGTAAGTGTAAACACAATTTATTTTGACACTCTGGAAATATTAGAAAATGAAGATATTATATTTAATTTAAATTGTAATATATCAATTTTGAAAGTAACTTCTATTGGGAAATTTTACTTCAAAAAGAATCTCATAATTAATACACAAATTTTAATATCGGAACCCAATTTTACAAACAAAATATTGTTTACTTTGGATGGAAATTTTACTGAAGTTAAGACGTCACTTTTATCCAAATGTGGGAAACGAGTGTATTTGACAAAAAGTGTGTGTAACATGTGTCTTTGTAATTACACTGAAAATAATGTATGGGAACCTTCAGGGTATGATGGAATAAATCGAGGGGACTGCTTTAACAACACTACACAAATAACTTTGACTCTTCAAATTCTCTCATCACAAATGAATGAAAATTTAACTACACAAACTTGGAACAGAATTGAGATTATGTTAAAGATGTGAATGTCACTTTCACTTCAAATGTTACAACAAAACACTTTCACTGCACAAATGTGCCACTTTTAATGTACCACTGAAAATCACTTCATCAATCGAGTTTTACACTAATGGGTATATTAAAATGACTTCAAAATATTCTTTAACAATTGGCGAAGGTGTCACAATAAATCTTAATAATATGACAACAAATGGGGATAAAACGGGTCTTATTCAAATTCAAAAAGGTGGTATATTTATATCAGACACAATAAATATAAAAGTCAATTTTAACAATTATCAAGACAATTATATCAACTTGATTTCATTTCAAGAAGTTCAAAATTCATCTTCAACACCTTTGTTTAATAAATTACTTGGAGGGAAATTATATCGATCTTATCTAAACTCTAACAATGTTGATACAACCGTTACATGTACTTATATCAGTGGAAACTTTGATGATTACAACAGTTATGACAATCAAGTCCTACACTGTCCACCATCCTCTGTTAATTCAACAATTGTAATACAAAACACAAAACTCGAACAAAACATCAATTTTATTGGAGTATTTATGCAAAACACAACGCAACTTGATTTTATTAAAAAATACACTTTTACTTCTAAATTTAAAGAACAAAATGAAAACTTAATTTATATTAACAACTCTTCAAAAAATGGCGAAAACATTGAAATCTCACAAATGAGTAAGAAGTGGATTTTAGGTTCTAAATTTGGGTTTACTACTACAACAAAATTATCAAAAAGGAGATGAGGAAAACAACCGATACTTATAAAATGGTGTCATTCAATGAAGAAAACCAATGTTTGCTTTTTTATCCCAATTTAAAAGATGGAAGTTGTCATTTATGTAAAAATGACTCATATTTATCAAGTGGAAATTGCGAAGTTATAAGTTCAAAATGTATAACATTATACAAAAAACAAACTTCAGATGTTTGTGAAGCTTGTGAAACTGGAAGCGAAGTTGATAAATATCAATGTTTACCATGCCCGACTAATTGTCTTCATTGTGCCAAAGGAAAATGTGTTTTATGTGATAAAGAGTATATTGTTGACGTCAATCGAAACTGCGAAAAGGTATTAGTTTATGATGATAATTCGTTATTAATAATATCAGGTAAAACAATCAAATGCAATATTGGATATTTTATTAAATCAAATAAGTGTGAAAATTGTGGTGAAAATTGTATTAATTGTAACAATGAAAGTTCTTGTAAAATATGTGATTCAAAAAGTTTATTGAAAAATGGAGTTTGCACTTTACAAAACAGAGTTATTCTTTCAAACAACAACAATTTAATTGTATGTGAAAATGGTTATTACAATATAGAAAATACGTGTCAAAGTTGTTCAAACAAATATGGCGAATTGTGTTCCCTTTGGGATACACACAATTGTCTTAAATGTACATTAAATGGAGTTATTAATAATGAAGGAAAATGCATTGAACTAATACAAAGTAGTTGTATTCAAACATCAAACAGTTTTTGTAATGGCTGTAAACAAGTCTCTAATTTTATTAATGATAGTGGAGTGTGCACTTCAAATTCCAATTGTTTGTTTTCAAATAAAAATGAAAAATGTTTGCTCTGTGAAAACAATACTTTTTATGATAATACATCCATGTGTGTTTCATTGACAAATCAAGAAGAAAATTGTGATCGAATGAATAAAGAACAAGATCGATGTATTCATTGTTTAACAGGTTATTTTGTATCAAATTATCACTGTGAAAATTGTTCTGAAAATTGTTTGGATTGTCTTGATTTTTCAACGTGTCTTTCGTGCACTGAAAATCACTTTTTAAAATATGGAAAGTGTTTTTCAAATTCGGAAGTCATCACCAATTGCAAAAAGCTTTTACCATCAAAATCAATTTGTGCGTTTTGTGAGAGTCATTTTTTCAGAAACGCCGAAGGTGAGTGCAAAAATTGCATTGAAAATTGCAATGAGTGCAACACTGAAAAAACATGTTTAAGTTGTTTTACAAATTATTTTTTACTCACAAATAACACACAGTGTATTTCATATGATTTACTTGTAAATTGCGAATTTAAAAGTCAAAGTGGATGTTTAAAATGTTCAACTGGTTTTTACCAACAAAATCAGTTTTGTGTCTCCTGTAACTCAACAACTTTTAATTGTTCCACTTGTGGAACAACTGGAATATGCACTTCATGTGTAGAAGATTATGTCTTGATAGACTCCAAATGTTACTCGAAAAGTTCAATTGAAAATTGTGTTGAAGTGACAAACTCTAAATGCACGAAATGCACTTTTTGGCACACGCCAAATTACTCAAACACGTCTTGCCATACAAAAGTAGTGTGGTGGGTGATATTGATTGGAGTGATATTTGTTCTCATCATCTTAACTATCGTTGTATCATTCGTGTTATTTTTCTCTGTTAAAATTTCTCATCATTATCAAACCAAAAAAGTATATGAGAATATGTGTATTTTCGATGTCAGAAAGTCGAACATTCGATTCACCGAAACTTCAATTGCCAACGTTTTTGTGAACAAAAATGAAATTGAATTTGAAGGAAAAAACGACGAGGAAGCAATTCCAGTCGACAGAGAGTCGCGTGAGTTATTTTGTGTTGGCAATTTTGGAAAGAACACAATAAAAGTGCAATTTTCGTCCAAGGAAGACACAGAAAAATATTCCATTCGAACTGAACCACTTGTGATTACTTTAAAAAAGAACAAAGCAATCGAATTTGAAATATTTATTCAACCAAAATGTTCGTGTAAAATTGAAGATAAAATCACATTGTTTTCTGTTGATTTTAAAAGTGGAATCACTGCAGAAACTCCAATTAATTTGGTTGCTATAACTCAGATATCAACCAAGTTGGATTATGAAGAATTAAATGAAGACAAAAAACTTGGTGAAGGTGGTTTTGGCATAGTTTACAAAGGGACTTTCAGAGGAAATTTTGTAGCCATCAAAAAGATGAAATTGACTATTTTAGATGATCAAAATAAAGAATTTGAAAATGAGGTATCGATGCTTGACAAATTTAGAAATGAGTATATCGTCCATTTCTATGGTGCTGTATTTATACCAAATAAAATGTGTATGGTCACAGAATTTGCCGAATTTGGGTCTTTACAAGATTTAATGAATCATAAAATTAGTGAAGAAGTTACAATGAAACTCCGACTGAAAATTATGTTGGATGCAGCAAAGGGAATAAGTTATTTACATGAAAATGGGATATTACACAGAGATATTAAGCCAGATAATATTCTTGCATTCTCACTTGATGTAAACGAAAAAGTCAATGCAAAATTGACTGATTTTGGAAGCGCTAGAAATGTAAATTTGTTGATGACTAACATGACTTTCACAAAGGGAATTGGGTCTCCAAAGTATATGGCGCCTGAAGTATTGGAACAAATGAAATATAAGAAGAGTGCTGATATATATTCATTTGCTATAACTATGTTCGAATGCTTTGGATGGAAGGAAGCTTATCCAATTGACACGTTCAAATATACATGGAAAATAGCAGAATTTGTAATAAGTGGTAATCGATTAAAAAAACGTCAAGAAACGCCGACAGAATGTTACGAAATTATTCAAAGTTGTTGGGATCAAAATCCAAAAGAAAGGTTACAGATAAATGGAGTTGTGGATCGTCTTCAAAACTGTTCTGATTTATTTTAAATTGCTTTTATCATTTTTTATAAATGTAAACTAAATCAGCAATAATTTTAGTTGTAAAATAAATAATTTAATTTTTTGTAGTTTATATAAATTAAAAAATGAATTATTAAACTAATAAAAAATTTAGAGTTGATGGGAAAAAGTACAACTCCATTTTGTGTGTTTACCTGACGGTGTTTGAAATTCAAATTCGTTGTTTAAAATAAATTGTACCAAAGTGCTACATTTAAGTTTTTGATTGATGAATTGTGTTGGATCGACTATAAAATTGACCTGATGATTTGTTTAAAAATTAATAATGCGTTCTTTTTATTGCGAATTTGAAACGTCGATTTTTTTAAAGTGAATTAAAAAAATTCAACCAAAAGTTGTTTTATTTTCCATTGTTTGAATCTACAGGTATTTTTATTTTTTTTAATTCTTTTGTTTTGGGCGTCTTGAATTTTTGCTTTTCAGTATTTCGAGATCAAACTAGTATTATTTTTAAATATTTTGCAAAAAATAACAGTCAAATAAATTTGTTTTAGGTATAATTTGGTTAAGTCATACCTTAATTGGAATTAAGTTTTTTAATTTGGCAAAAATATTTTTTTTAAAACGTTATAATAAACTAAATTGTTTTTAAACTGGGAAAAATAAACTTTTTGAATTGAATTATTCATTTTATAATTAAAAAAAATCACACAATAAAAAAACAAAATTAAAATCATCAATTAATATATATTATATATAAACGATGATTGTCAAACCCACTTTTACTGTAAATATATTATAATATCAAGGTAATATTGATATGAATATAAAAAACTTAAAGTGTGTTAAATGTCTTTAACAATTAATTTTTTATTTATTTTGTTGTTTATTAATTGTAATTATAATGGCATGTTGTAAATGTATCACATGTTGTATCATATGGTGTCCAGACATAATAATGTTGGCAAAAAATAATGTATGACAAAATAATGTTGGCAATAATAACAATTCAACAAAAGTTCATTTGAATTCAACAATTAATTAAATACACACTTTAAAAAAACATTTTTAAATCTATTTTAATAAATAATCATTCAGTTAATAGAACTCAATTCAATATCAATTTTGTAGTTTTTAGGTCAATTTCCCGATAAAATATAACATTAAAACCATATTAAAATGCATTTGGTAGTTATAAACTTAATTAATACAACAGAAATAAACATCTTGTGTTTAAACAAGTTTTAATACTGTACTCAGCTAATTTTAAGTTAAAGATGTTCTTAAAACAATTTTATTAAAGGAATTTGGATGAAAAAACGTTACTTTCAGATCAACCAAACACTGCTTATTAAAAAAATTACATAATATGCTTAAACCAAAAATCGCAATAAATTACGAACTTATAAAATTTCACTCATTTTCAAACAAAAAACGATTAATAATTAGTAATAAATTTGTATAATTATTTTAATTATTTGTAATCATAAAAATTCAATTTGATTTTTTCTAAACCTAATTAAATGTTATTATTAAAATTATCATTTCTTTGGTTTTAATTCTTTGCGTTTTTTGGCCAATCTTTTTCTCTCAATTTGAATATCATGAATCGTTTTTCTTTTTTGGTAATTGTTTTCTTAACAGCAATAATAGTATTTTTAGATGAGGTGTTATTTTTTGTTGTATTATCGATTCTTCTCCAATTTGTATTGGAGTTTCGATTTCCATCGAACAATCATCACTCAATAAAGGTATTGTATTACATTCTTTATAAGTTTCATCGTGATCGACATAAGAAATGCCATACATGTTCAAATCTAAAGTCAAATCATTTTTCGTTACATCAATAGATTCGTCTTTTTTTCTTTGGAATCCACGCACCCGCTTCATCTTCGTTGTGCAATTCCACGTTCTCGAAGTTGTTCTTGTGTAACAAAAACAATTCAATGCAAATAAAAGAATTAATGAACTCACACAGTGTCAGACTCTCATTGTAAAAACTTTCGGTCAATTGTCTGATTTGCTTGTTTTTTGGACAAAGATGCTTTTAGTTTCATGTTTTTTCCTTCTATCATTTGTTTAATTTGAACAATAACGGAATTTTCATGTTTAGCAAGAACTAACAACAACTTTTCAAGTGAAGGTTTCGGAGTGTTCAACTTCTTTATTAAAGAAGAGTGGAATGATTCGCTTCTATTATCCGTTCTTACATCTCTATTATATTGACTCCAATAACATATTGGGAAATTTCCATTAATCCACACTCGTTCAAAGTACTCATAGAGTTTTATTAACAACACAAAAACATTTTCTTGAAATTTAAAAATGTTATTATAAATAACACTTTTAAATTTTGCAAAAAGTGGTCTGATATCATTTTCTTTAAAAATGGTATTATCATCAACCATTTCATTACCAACTTCTCATTGGTTCCTTCGATATAAAACGGTGCAAGCCCAAAATTTACAATTTTGCGCCAAACACATTGGCAAAAGTGAAACATGCAACAATGGACATCACAATTAAACGACTCTAATACATTTAAAACCGCATTTTCAAAGTCACTCAATGTTGATGTCTCATTTGTAAACAACAACTTGCCAAAAATACTATGGTGTGTTTCTTGTAATACGGCAAACAAGTTGAGATAGTCTTCCATTCTTCTTCGTTTTGTTAAACAATAGTACAAAGGAAAACACTGACCATTTGAGAGTAAACAGTGTATTGTGTATATTTGACTAAACTCTTCTGGATAAGAAGCAACCGTTCCGTCCATGCACAAACAGTATATTTTTCTATTTTCAACAATTTTATTTTCAAACGACTAGCAAATTCTTCGGTTTGTCTATACAAATATTTGTCTTCTTGATGTAATATATTGTCCAACTCTCTATCAATCACAGTTTTCTTTATTCTATTTGTTTATCTTGTAATAGTACTTTTTCTTGAATTAACAGTGACCATATCTGGTAATAAGTCGACAATCGTATTAGTTGATAACATTAAAATTGCTTTTTCTTCAACGTTTGTTTTTAACAAAATTTTCTTTTCGTATTTTCAATTGCCATGTGTTTTTGGTGGTAATGTTGAATTAAAGTTGTATTGACGAAACGAAAAGATTTAAATAACACTGTCCCGTTGATGCTTTCCTGTTCGGTGATTTGTATTTTGACTGGATAGCCTTTACTTTTGCACTTGTAAATATCACCATAATCCCAATTAAATACATAATTATCTACAACAGGCAATTCTCTATATTTGCCATTTTTTGTTTTTTCTGGCTAGTTTGTTTCCCGAGCATAAATTTTAATCGGTTTATTAATTTGTTTAAACACAAGATGTTTATTTCTGTTGTATTAATTAAGTTTATAACTACCAAATGCATTTTAATATGGTTTTAATGTTATATTTTATCGGGAAATTGACCTAAAAACTACAAAATTGATATTGAATTGAGTTCTATTAATTGAATGATTATTTATTAAAATAGATTTAAAAATGTTTTTTTTAAAGTGTGTATTTAATTAATTGTTGAATTCAAATGAACTTTTGTTGAATTGTTATTATTGCCAACATTATTTTGTCCTGTCGTCGTATCATATTATGTATTACAATGATAAACTCAAACAATAAAAAAATGACACGTAATTTTAATAAAATTGTGTATTTTTAATGTCAACTTAAAGACTACCTGGAAATTACTTTTAATATCTTATTTGCACGTGTGTGAGTTACAAATCAGAATAAAAATTATTGTAAATTATGATAATCTTTTGATTTTTCATTTAAGCTTTTTGTTTGATGTTTCATATTTACACATTTGAAAGTTACCACTTTTTGTTTTAAGGCTGTTATTCACAATGAAATTGAAGCTTTAAACAGTAGAACCTTCTACACCAAACATATTAATTAAATTATTGAAAATTGGCATTTGATGGGTGCCCCATTTTACTTTATTGTAAGTGTTGTGGTGTTATCGAAATAAATATGTTTACTATTGAGTCTTGTAATATGAAAAATATTAAAATGATTATCAAGAACAATAATTGTATATAATATCTCACTCAGTAGTATTTATAAACAAAAAGATTTTGAATGAAAAATGAAGATATTTAAGTAGTTACACAATTAAATAAATGATAATTGTTTTTATTAAATTTTTCTTTTCAACAAAATATCAAACCAATTACATAAAAAAAAGATAATTAATAATTGAAAAAACAATGTCATTAACAGTTGTTATTCAACTGTAATTTTTATTTAACAATTACAATTGTATTAAAAATATCATATATGTGTTATTAATTTATTTAATCATTTAATCGTGTTGATAACTTTGTTATGTGAATATTCGAAAACATTTTATTTTAAAAGTTAATTAATTTGTATTTTTCTGCTTATCAATAAATTATTTTAGTCTTACACATCTAATTTTTTAATATACTTTAATTTTATATATAAATCAGCGTTTATTGCCAAAAAGTGTAGTATTCATTAAATACATTATTGTTACTACAATATTTATTATATATTTACAATATATTGTTAATTATATATCCCCTGTTTTTAGATTAAATATGTTGAGTCTGTAAAATACACACATAATTATTATTTACATTTTAACCTTTTATATGATTCATCGACGTTATTATTAAACGTTCAAAACAACATTAAATATATAAATTATCGTGTATTGTATAACCAATGTGTTACACTCTTTTGTTGATTTTTGTTATTTACCCGAAGCAAGTGCCGCTCAATAGATAATACCGTTAGTATATATTTGACGTGATTTAAATATGTTATATCAAAATGTGAATTCAGTCGAGCAAAGAACTCACAAAATAATTTTTTAAAAAAATGATAAAATTGTGTGGATATTTTAAATTGTTAAAAATAATAAAAATAAATTTGATTTTTTATTCTTTTTGAAAATATACACACGATTATATCATAACAATTAAAATTTCCGATATTTTTATTGTTTTATTTTTTTGTTAGGGCATACTAGTGGATGGACGTCTATCCACTGGATAAGCGTCCATCCAGTGGATACACGCTTTTTTGCTGGATACAAATAATTTTTAGTAAAATAAAGTCAATTTTGTCATTAAAAAAGCATTCATTTTCAAATAATAAGAATTCTTTTTAAAAAAATAATATCACCAAATGGTGTAATCTGCCACATAACAACAACATTTTTTTTTCATTTGATATGTTAATAATTATACTTTTATAAACATTATTTTTTTAATTTAACAATTTTTTTAATTAACACGCTATTTTATAAACAATAACGTTAATTTTTTACTTAATTGAATACATTGATTTCAATTAAATTTGTTCGTTATTATCTGCTCATTATTTGAAAAACTACTCGTTAAATAACATATTAAAAATATCAAAACAAAACTGTTTTTTAAATTGGTTTTTATAAAGGTATCAGATAAATGATCTTGTTAATGATACATAGTAATGATGAGTAATTTACACTCTGGTCTACAAAATGTATTCCGATATTCCAAGTATAGTTTTATGTTGGTAGCTGAATTAAAAGTATAGTAATACAAAAAATGAAGAACTTGAAATAAATTTGGGTAATTTTTTTCAAAATTTTGGGAGATCGCCCTAAAAAGTTGCTGTGGATGGATCGATTTCGGTGGATGCGTTAAAACAGCTATATTTAAGCTATTATATCGGGATGTTTGATTTATGGGATTTTTGACGTTTTAAACAAAAACCAAAAAAATATCGGTAAAATCTGTAAATTGTTAATTTAGAAATTACACCGACTATAATTGTATGACCGTTATAAAAAACAAACAAATAGATATC
>NW_004440152.1:0-1968 GCF_000330505.1 Entamoeba invadens IP1
TAAACGAAGCTAACCTTAAACAATGGCACTTTTAAAATATATTTTAAATATCAAAAAAGTGTTATAATTGGTCTGTTTACTATAATAAAACCCAGGAAAATAAAAGTGTCAACTTATTATGATGTTTAAAAACCAAGTTAATTGAATTGGTTAAATTTGGTTACAAACTAGTTTGTTATTGAATTATTATTAATAAAAAATAATAATTTTATGTTTTCAATATAATGGGCGTGGAGTAGTTTTTTAAAATACATTTAACAAATTAAATTAAAGAAAATTTGCGCCAATTTTCGGGTATTATTAGACACATCGATAAACCAATAACGTGTAAGTTTTACGGTATTATTCAACATAAATAATATTACTAAAATATATAATACAAAAACATTTCACATTTTTCACCCATGGGTTATATAAAAATAAACCATGGTCGTTATTTCCGATTCGTTTGATTTGAGAACTGATTACAAAAACAACCCAAGGACAAACTTTTAGTTCATTTTTTGTTAATTATAGTGAAAATATAATTGAAAGAAATTTGTCATATCAATCCGATTTCAAAAAAGTTAATATAAAAATAATAAAATTTATTATTAAAAAAGAGTACACACAAATATTATTAATATAAAAATATGCTATTGTTATATCATTAAAAATATACGAAATTGAAATTGTGTGTTTGTTTTGGTTTTAATTATTCGTTGAGAGTTTAATTAAATTTTTAATTGCAAAAAAAACATTAAAAAATAAATAACCCAATTTATCTTATTAAAAGATTTTATTTTTCAATATTTAATATATTAGTGAAAAACATCAATGAAATTAAGTTTTTTGTATTTTTACAAAATGACAAATTATAAAAATGAAATATATTGAATGTTTTTTTATTATTTTCTAAACATTTAATATTTATATTAATTTAAAGACATTGATAAAAATTACAAAACATCTGTAAATTAATTCAAAAAGTAATTTGAAATAACAACTTATATAATAATAAATTGTACATTATCATAAAAGTCACATGTAATCACAATTAGACAAGTTGCTATTCGATTATTATTTTAATTAAAAATAACAAATTACACAAATTTAATTATTAAAACAAGTTTTATTATAAAGTGGAAATTATTTAAAACTTTCTTAATTATTAAAATGTAGAAATAATAAACTTTAATGTACTTAATGTTAATTGATGTATTTTACAAGTTAAAATAGTATGTATTGTTAAACAAAAATGGTCTTGTGAATATTAATTGTTATAATTCTTTTTGGTATTTTTGTATTTATATTTCTTATAACATTATTTTGATCAATATTTTAAAATATACACACAATAAAATTATTTCAAACAACAAATATTTAGCAATAATTAAATCATATGTCAATCATATTACTATTACAAACAACAATTTGTTATTTATAATGAACCCCTATTTAATTCATAAAAGAAAATATTTTTTAATTTAAATAAAGATTAAAATGGTGTTTTGTATTGGAAATATATTTAAAAAAGTCCTTAAAAATTCAAATTACATAAAACAACATAAATTGACATATATAGTTTGAGTTTATAATGAAAAGTCGAACTTAAAAATTAATAACAGTTTAATGTTAAGTTATTATATTAAAAATTAAAATACAATTGTGTTATTATCAAACCAATTAACATAAATTACAATAGTTAAATTTTTATTAAAAAACAGACTAGATATTATGAATATCAATATAATCGTTATTTTAATGATGAAAATTTTATTAATTTTAAATGAAAACTAAAGGTTTCATCAAACTTAATTAAGAATGCTTAAAAATTAAAAATTTGATCTTTCTTTTTCGTCACCCATTATTTCCTTGAATGATTTGTAAGTATTTTTAATTACATAGCTAGCAGCGTCATAATTGATGTTTTTTGTGAACATGGTTCTTTGTCCGAGTTTTTTCATATCAATCCAAGTATTAAGAAAG
>NW_004440094.1:0-1236 GCF_000330505.1 Entamoeba invadens IP1
ATATTTAATAAATAAATTATTTATAAAATATAGTTTATTGATGATTTAATCAAACACGATTGAACCTAAACTAAAACGCCCAATTGGAGTGTTTTAAATAAACATTGTTTATTTTAAATAATTAAAATATATTCACTATATATAGTATCAATATCTCAACAATCCAAACAATGAGTCATTCAAGCACATCAAGCACATGCCACCAAGACAACAAAGAAAAGAACGCAAAATTGAAACGGGATTCTACAGATTCCAAATACTTTTACATTCATTCTTGTCTCAGTTATTTGGCAATGAAAAAGAAGTATTCTTTTATTATCCTCAACAAAAAGAGAAGAAACCAAAAGATGGCTGCACGCTTTGAAATTGCAAACATCTTCGATAAGCAGGGCAAATTAGTTTACGACTCCAACGAAAAATATTATGTTGAAAACTCAAACATTGTTTTTGACTCGAAGGGATTTCCAATAAAGAAAAGTTCATTAATTAATACATCAGAGTGTGTCACTATATCAGAAAGCAAAGGAGTTGAAGAGATGAACAACAACGACAAATTGTTGTATTTAATGAACTTCATGAATTACAAAATTAAGACGTTTTTCCCATCAGAAAATCAGAGTGAAAGACGAACACGAACAGCAAAGGATCCAAATAAGCTGTCAAGTGTTAGACTGTTACTTATACCATCGTATAACATTGAGAAGTCTGATTTTGAATTGAAAATGAGATGTGAAACTGAAGCAGATGACGGAGAATGTGGTCTTCACTTCTTTTCAAAAAGTTTTAATGCAATGAAATTCAAAAGCAAAACTCGGAAAAGCGACACGGCAATATTTCTTGGTGACATCCCTCTGAAATACAACAAGCAATACTCTAACATTAAACGTGTGACACTTGAAGACTATGAAAAGGAAATTATTAGCTACAAAATGAACAAAGGTGTAACGACAACAATAACTGAGTCAACTGTAGACAATGTGGTTAACAATGAAGATAAGTCAATGGTCTGCGATGATGAAGATGAAGACCAAGAAAAAGAAGAAGAAATAGATGAAAATATTAGCGTCGAAATTAACAAGAAATTACAGCCAATAAACTCTTCTCCTTCACTACAAAGCACTTCCACAGACATCACAAATGGAAATTGCACACTGCCAGTATACTATGTCCCAGTCGCTATTTCATATGTGAAACACACGCCTTTATGCATTCCTCTGGTTGACATGAATTATTTTA
>NW_004440149.1:0-1062 GCF_000330505.1 Entamoeba invadens IP1
TTCCGTCATTTTGAAGAAGATAAAAAAATACATTAATATAAATTTACTATGTTTTTATAGTAATATAAATTTACCATACATATTGATCTATAATTAAAATTCATGCTGGAGCTTTGCTCAGTTTCGCGTTTAGTTACAATATTGTTTAAAAATAAACTCGGTACTACTTTTCCGAATTTTGGAAAAAATCAGATTCGCGCCCCTCGCGATTTAGATAAACTATTATAAAATATAGATAAAATGAGCTCCCCCTAATGTAACATAATTTATATACTACTAAGTAAAAAATATTATTTGAAGTTTGTTTTTCTCTTTTTTACTTGGAAAAAAAATAATGTAATTTTGAAACAAAAACCGATTCTTAAAAATAATAAACAAAATAAATGCAAAAAATCGGGACATTTCAGTACAGACTCTTGAAAACCAGTTTATAAAGTTGATGAAAATAAAAACACACAAAAAAGTAAACTTGTTAAATGTCAATTAAATTATTTGTATTCATCAATAGCATAGGATTAGACTTAGTTTGATTGTAAAAATCATAGATTGCATTCACATCATTTTCATCATCTACATTTTCCGAATCATAAAAACAAGGATTGTCATCATGGTCAACAAATAAAGTCACTTTAATGTTTCTGGTGAGTAAATCTATAATGTCTTGTTTTAGTGATAAAGTCTGACTTATTGTGATATCTAAATAGACTTCCTTGAGGGTTACTAATGAAAACAAATTTCTTAAAAAAATTCGTTCGCCATAATACGAATCATGTCTTATTGTCAACCGTCTTAAATTTGTGAGCATAGAAATATTGTTACCAATAAAAGTGTCACTGTCTTCAGTAGACAGTTCAGTTACAAGTGGTAATAAATTAATGTCGTGTGGCCTATCACCAGCTCTTCGTTCAAAAATAAGTGCTTTTAAATTTGGGAATAAGATTATTAAATTTTTAAAAGTAATGAAATCATTATAACAATCGGTTTGAATATTAAGGGTTTCTACTTTTGGGAATAACTTTGACATTTTAATTAATGTTTTTTCATTATGTCTAATGTTGTATG
>NW_004440093.1:0-1611 GCF_000330505.1 Entamoeba invadens IP1
TGAGTAGTTGGGTGGATGAAGTTAAAAACATTTGTGGTGAGAGTTGTTTCTTTGTAATAGTGTGCAACAAAACTGATCTGAAAAATCCACTCATCACGAAAGAAATTGCTCAACAAATGTGTGTAAAGATGTGTATCCCTTTGATGTTTTGTTCTGCAAAAAGTGGGGATGGAGTGAATGAAATATTTGATTATGCTGTTAAAAGTGTACTTGAAAACAGAATGAAAACTCATAATAAAAATAAAACTGTATCTAAAACAATTCATGATGAAAAACAAAATACAAATTATACTACATGGTGCGTGACAGTCTGAACTTGTTTTTAGTTATATACTAATTCTATTGAATATCATTTAAAAATAAATCATGCATTTTTGCTTTAATTTGTTTAAATCATCAAAAATAGAAATCAAATTCAAAACATTTAAAAACACAATTACATTATTTATTTATTTTTTTAAATGAGTGTAACTAGTAAAGTCAAACCTATTTAAAGCTGTTTTAACAAAAATGAGTTATTTCAAGAATAAACATTTTAGCCAATATATTGAAAACTGCTATATTTATTTAAAAAATGCCTGCTTTAGAGAAAACACGAATTACTATATTTAAATACTTTTAAATGGTTTGAATATATAAATCTTAAATTGTTTTATAATTATTATTTTGAACATATGTTTGTTGTTTGTTTTACATATACAAGATATAAATATTATAATTTTTGGGTGTTATACATAACTTAAATATTCATATTACTTAATAACAGGTATATTGTTTATTGTATGTTTACTGTAATAATTATTTAACATACAAAAAATAATATCATCATTTATATGGTATTATTGATGTAAAATTAATATAATGTTGTGTATGAAAAATACAAAATCAAAATGTTCATTGTTAAATATTGGTATATTGTTTAGTAAAAAAATCAGCAAATGTTATTTTTAACCTTGCAGTACCAAAAATTTCCAAAAAAAATGTTAACTTATTTATATCTTATTCATTTTGAGTGTATATTAGAAAGAAATCATGCAAAAAACGTTTTAAACTTTTAACAACTATGGGGAATACCAGGAAACAAATTTAATAGTAAAAAATAATTTATTTTACTACAAATTAATAGTATATTTTAACCTAAAATCGTATTTTTGTTAAAAAAAGGTTCATTTTTCCTGTGAGGAAAACTTGAAGACTTTTCCTGTAATTATTTTCAAGTTTATTTTTTTTCTTTTTATATTAAAAAATTGTGTATAGTATAATAAACTATACATTATGAGTTTTTCTAAATACAGGGTTTTAAAATAAGAAAACGTATCAAATAAAATTCTGATAAAAATTCTTTTATTGAAAAACAAGGGATAAGTCATACTTTGAAAAATCCAAATGTAATTATTTTAATTTAGTTTATATTGTAAATGTTTTGATGTTTTGTAACTAAAAATGTTGATATTTTATTGAATTTTAATATATGTAACAAACAATCAAATATTATGATATTAGTTGTGCAAACACACTGATGGTTAGCGTTCTCACTTTATAACCTTTTGTTGAGAATCATATGTATACGAGATATATTTACAAAATGTTTTCTTCTTAACTATCGTTTTA
>NW_004440093.1:1711-4526 GCF_000330505.1 Entamoeba invadens IP1
AACGATAAATAAACGAGTAAACAATGAATTTATTATAAACCCTTTTACTCAGTAAAAAATTCTATTTTATCGAGTTTATCACACTCGAAAATAGTGTTCAATTGAAGGTCTTTTAAGTTTGCTGGCAAAGTAATTAAACTGAGGTTTCTACACATTTTAAAGCATTCATTTCCAATATAGGTCACACAATTTGACATTTCAATCAAATTGAGTTTACTACATCCATAAAAGCACTTCTTTTTAAGTTTTGATACGCCACTGGGAATTCGAATTTCTTCGAGTAATGCACAGTGTTCAAAACAACTCTCTTCAATTGATGTGATGTTCAATGGCAGCCTTATGTCTTTGAGTTTATAACAATTTTGAAAACAAAATCCACACAACACAATGACGCTGTTTGGCAACTCTATTTCCCTCAAGTTCGAGCAATTTGAAAAACAGCACTCCCCAAGTTCAGAAACACTTTCAGGGATTTTGATGTTATCGAGTGTAACATGCCCATAAAACGCGTCTTCTCCAACAGTTGCAATTCCAAGTGGAACAACATCGCCATATTTCAAGCGGTCACCCTCCCCATAGACAATGTTCTTGAAAACAAAATTCGAAGACTTCTTTATAACGGACGTTTTGTAATCGACTTCGTACCAAATCACCACGCGGAAGAAATTCACTTTGGAAATATTGGGGGTCACAAGAGAGTCGTCCCAAACTTTGTTCATAAAAGCTTCTTCGTCTTTTGACCATATGTTGAGAGTTTCGATTCGTGGAAAATACTTCAGTGTTTTTGGTGTAAGAGGAATCGGGTTGAAATGAAACTTTGTGATGTTTCCCATGAACTTTCGACAAACAGTCTCAAGTGTAAAAAAGTCGTGTATTTGATCAAAGTACTTGGACACAATCATAATATGAAACCCATCAAGACGTTTTGGCATTGTATTTTTGATGCAATAATAATAATTTAAATTATTGTAAAACTTCAAAAATGAGTGTTTATTTAAATTAAATAAGTTTAAAACTAACAAGAAAACTACTTGATTTAGTAATTTATATTTTTATCATAAACTATAGATTTCAACATTTTCAATAAATGTAAATTTTTATTAAATTTTAATTTATTGTTTGTAATTTCAATAAAAACATATTTTAATTATTTTTTATAAACTGAATAAAATTGTTTTAATCATGAACTGTCAAATAATCATGTTATTTAAATTAAAAAAAATATAAATTTGTAAATTACATTTTAACTTTTTTTTGTTTCCAAAGACATTTAAAATAACAAATTTTTTGCTTTACCAATCGAATTATTTTTCCGTTTCGATTTTAAACAATTATTTTTAATAATATTTTTAAAAAACAATACTCATCTTGAAATTATTAATTAAAGTAAAAACACCAAAAATTATTTTAAAACAATGAAAGTAAGGTCGTCGATTGTCACACTATTATGTTCAAATATATAATCTACACATAATTTTTGACTTGTGGGTCTTTGTCATTTATGTACACGTTTACGCGACCGAGTTTAATAAAGATTAAAAATTTATTAAATTAAATGTATTGTCCGATAAAGATAGTGTAGTGCTGCAAAAGGTATTGTCGCGGAACACATTTTATTCTTTGTGATGTGTGTAGGGGAAAGGTGCGCGTCAACGAAATGGTTTTACGAGCACCTTTAAAGACGACTTAAAAATGGGTTAATTCACAAAGTACTTTCGTATCTCAAAAAATGAAAAAAAGAATTAATTCAAAAATCTTAGTTATTTTTGTTGTAATGTCTTATTGTTATTTTACTAAGATCGTTGCAAAAAAATGTTGTCAGGAATGAAAACGGTTGTTTCATTTTTTTTCAAAAATAAAAAATGTAAAATTAAAAAAAATACAACAAAAAATTTTTATAAAACAAAAAATAAATAGAACGTGAACCTGTTAAATGTACATAAAATAACAGACAAAATATAAATTTTTATTAAATAATAAAACTGTGATAATTAATATACAGTATAATCCGGGTTTAATTCACTTAAAATATTTTGGAATTATCGGGTTTAATTCCACTTTTTTCAAGAAAATTTTTTTTAAATGATTTTTAAAATAAAAATAATTGATGGAATTAACTTTCGGTAGTTTCATAGTTATAATTATTTAATAATTATTTGATTCAATCAAAAACAAATGGTATTGGTAAAGGCTTTTTCATCGTCTCTAAAAATAAAGTTTTTTTTAACTATTTAATACAATATTTTAATTAAAATTATAGTAAATGGGAGCTTGGGATAATATTTGGTCTGGTTCTCGAATTAAAAATGTGTCGATAATTCACTCCGAAACAGTGAAAACCGAGAGACGATAATCAAAAAGAAGGCACAGGCGGCCTGTTTGTGCACCCGTTCCACATACTCTCAATGTCCTCTTTGGCACAGATCCCAATGAACGCCCCGTTTGAAAAGGGAACCACATCAGCGTCCAAACAGTACGGAGGAGGAAAGTGGGTGACATGGGGACCCACAAACAGTGACTTAAAGATGGACTTCTTTCAAAAAACACTCGCGGCAAATACTTTGTTAATGTGGTGTTGAAACAAGTGTGTTTAAATAAATGAAAACGAATAAAAACTAGAGTTTATTATGTTGGTTTTATTTATTCATTATTTTATAATAAGTAATTTATAATATCATAGTACCGAAAAATAGTTCCAGAAACAAAAATAATGCATTTTTATTCAAAAACAAATATTCTGATTAATTTAGGTAAAAACCCAAATATTTTACATAAATTTAAACAAAAAAACAAGACTATGATAATAAAACTCAAA
>NW_004440093.1:4626-6466 GCF_000330505.1 Entamoeba invadens IP1
TCTTTTATCACATCATTCGGAAAAACAATTTCGTTCAAATTGCAATGTGAAAAGCATGACATTTCAAATTCTGTTGTTAATTCTACATTAATTGTGCCAAGTTGTTTACAATTTTTAAAACACGACTTGCCGATTTGTTTGATATACTTTGTATCAATATGTGAAAGTACTCCACAATTTTTAAAGCACTTCTTTCCAAGTTTCGTGACGTTTTTTGGAAGTGACAAAGTACTTAATGACACGCAATTTTCAAATGCTAAATCTCCAAGTTCACAAATAGTGTTTGAAAGATCAATTTGCGTGAGAGAAGAACAATTTAAGAAACACGAATCACCGATTTTGGTGATAGTTACAGGTATCACAATTTTTTTGAGTCTTTCGCAACAACAAAACGTGTTGTTCAACTCACAAATTGTTTGATTAAAAGTAACTGCTGTAAGCTCTTTGCAATTATCAAACAACCAATTTGCCACTTTGTAATTATCAGGAATAACAAAAGATGTGGGATGGAATTTATATAACACATCTCCACCCACTTCTTTTAGATTTTTTAATTCCGAAAATTTGTTATTGACTTCAACATCTCCAAAACAGCTGTCGTCTAATATTTGGATTGTGGTTGGCAATTTTATCTCTTTTAAATCACTGCATTCAACAAAACATTTTGCACCAATTCTTGTCAGGTGTGGTGGTAAATTGATTTTTGTCAAAAAAGTGCATTCACAGAACATTTCATCTCCAAATTCAGACAAACTGTTTGGAAGTTCAACAAGTTCGACACGGGCATTTTTGAATATCCCTTTGCCGAAATCAGTCACGTTTTCATGTACAATAACAGTCTTCCAATTGCTCTCAGCAAAAGCATAATCATCCATCTTTGTAATGGTATTAGGCACTTCATATTTTCCTTTTCCTGATGAATAAAAAAGGTATTCAGGAAGTGTGGTGATATCACTTGAAAAATCGACTTTAGTAAGTTCCGTGCAGTTTACAAAAAGTCCATCGTGAAGATATGTCACAAGTGATGGTATCACAAGATCTCTCAAATTGTAGACATATGTGAACGCCGCACTTAGTTTCGTAAGGTGTGAAGGGAGGTACAAATGCTCTACCATGTTACAACACTCAAACGTCGACCTTCCAATCTCCACTACACTCTCTGGAATGTGAATTGTCTGTGCACTGTACATTTCCAAACACCACTTTGAAAGACTTTGAACACCATCGGGGATAGTCACAATATCATCACGATGATTATATCCACTGTAACATATTCTGTGATATGTTGTAGGAAATGCTCTATCTAAAATATCAGAAAGCGTTTTTTCTTCAAAATCAGAAGATTTCAATTTGGTTTTATACTCAACGTGATGCGATGTAATGTTTAAGTCTGTAAATAATAAATCGTTTTTTGTATACAAACGAAGTGTGTTCAAATTTGGAAAAAAACGTCTTGTTTTTGGTGTGAGAGATATGGGGTTATAATGAAATTTTGCCATATTATTGGCATACTTCTTGCATACAAATTCAATGTTAATGAAGTCATTAATGGTCTTAAACTGTTGAGAAATGATCATCATGGAATAGCCGTCAATAATACCCATCACTCACTACTTTGATAATTCAAGTTTTACATTTCAATTGTTTGTAATAAAATATTAATTGTTAATTTCTTATCATTTCGAATAAAAATTAAAATGGTTTGAAGCTTGATTCAACGAGAAAATTGTTTTTATAATAATATTATATAATAGAATAATAATTATCATTGATATTATAAAAGTTTCGAACTTAAATTATTCAAATTAAATAAATAAAAAAGATTATTGGCATAAAAAAT
>NW_004440093.1:6566-10362 GCF_000330505.1 Entamoeba invadens IP1
AGCATTGACTTTTTTCAAATCACTTGTTGTCGTTTTCAATTGACCCAAATGATAATTTGACATGTCTGCTCTATCTAATATGACATTTTATTCATTTTAAATTATCAAGTTGACTTGTTAATTTCTTCGTCTTCACATTTCAAGATCAACCTATTCTTCGTTTCGGCTTTAAAATTTTTTCAGTTGTTTAGCCATTTTGTTTTTTGTTATTTTTAACACATATTTATAAAAAAAGAACAAAAAAATAAAATACAAACCATTTTTTAGAAAATCCACTTTATTTTTATTATAAATTATAATACTGTTATTATCATTCATAGTAAAAACCCAATATCGTTAAATAGAAAACAGACTTTATTATTGTTTTTCAAATATCCATAAGTAAATACTAATATAGTAAACTAGTGATTCAATATATTATAATAAACTTCCAATTTCTTCATTGGCATTTGATCCAAATTGATCTCTGCGTCCCACCCTTCATCCTTTCTAATTGCTAAAAAAAATGCTCGAAGTTGTTCTTGATTTGCACATTTGAGGTTTTCTTCTATTTTTCTTTTGTATTCTTTTGTTCGATTTTCAGTCCGACAATCACCAAAATAGAAAGGGTCGATCAGTTTTTCGATTGGTACTGTTTGTATTTCGTCAATTTTTTGAATGAAAGAAATTATTGTACGAAAAGCGTCAACCCATTTGTCTTTATAAAATGACGAAAAATAATTTTTGTTTGTCGCAATTTTAATGTTACGCTCGACAAAGGAGTTAAACACGTTGACAAGATCATTGGGAGCAATGTTATGAAAGTGAAAAGTGACGTCATCACATGCAAAACATTCATCTGCCAATTCATTAATAACGCATGTATATAACGTCATCTTATACTTCTCAATAAACGGTATACTTTTGTTCCGCAAAACACGCCAATAAGCCATGTTGTAGTAAAACATAAATTGTGAAAATGTGAGACTTTCCATCATCCAATTATATACTTCACCGAGTGCATAATGAATGTTTGGTACTGTGGATACAAACGCTTTTGATATTGAAAGCAACTTGATGCTATAAATGTCTGTTAATTCCATTGTAGTTTATTAGTTTTTAAATACAAATCAATGACTCAAGATTCAAAAAATATTATATTTTTATACAATTAAATAAAAATTAATAAATTAATTGTTTTGATTATATCAAACCACTAATATGGAATTATTGCTATAACATTGTTATAACTTCATTTATAAATATGATGTATGTTTGTATATACAGATACAGGAAAAACCAGGGACCAAATCATAAACCAGGGACCAGACTAAATTAAGCCGTATTATTATTGGTATAAAGTTTTCTTGTTATGGAAAAATCCCCAAATAATCGGGGTTTTTGAGGATATGTTGGTTTATTTTCAAAAACCAGGGACCAACTATTAATAGACACACTGTTTTTTAAAATAAAATTGTAAAAACTATAAAATATGAAACTCTTAATTAATCATTTGAAGTTGTCTCATTTGTTAATACCCAGCCGAGCCAAGGTAAAGTTTGTTTTTATATTGATTTATCTTCTGTTGTTGAATACATTTAATAATTATCAATCATTTACTGAATGCCTTATGTTTTAATTATTTGTTTATTATTAACTTTATTTTCATTTATTGCGTGAGTCATTTATAATGCTGAACGAAAAGTGACTCATCAAATCAACCAAGTGAATAGAGAAGACTACAACATCTTCTTTGAAAAAATGAATGAACGATTTAATTGAATGGTTGTGTTGAAGTTAAACAAGGTTGAACAAAAGATCAATATTTTATGATTAAATAACAATTAATAATAATAAATAATAATAAACTTACTATTATAACTCACATTAATCTGTTGTTTATACATACTTTATACAACACATTCATTTTTTTCATCCCGAAAAATAACCGTTTTTAAGACCAAATAATAAGAAAATTACACACTTATTTATATATTTGCCCGTTTTATTGTATAAAATCCGCTTAATATTCAATAGCTAAAATTAGTCTGGTCCCTGGTTTTTCCTGTGGTCCCTGTTAATTCCGCTATCTGTACATACAATTTATTTATATGTGGTATTTATTTAAACGAAAAACACACTTAAAATTTTGAAAAATCAAATTAATTTAATATTTTCACAGCCTTTTGTATCGATTTCTTTTCCTTTGAAATCTTTGATTGTCACATTTTTGCACTTATCTAAAAGAACACGCTCAACAGTTTTTTCTACCAAAACATCGATAGACCGACAATTTGTCAGAAAAACACTTTCAGCTTTTACAACAAATTCTCTTTTCATTATTTCGCCATGTATATCACAAAATTCAAAACGTTTGGTACAGTTTTTAATCAATCTTTCATCTATTAAATTTACATCAATTATTGCAATTTTAAGATTTTCCAATTCTTTGATTTTAGAAGCAATAAATTTGGAATTTATAACTTCGACTTTAGTTGTAACCCGTTTGGATGTAGTATTTTTCTCAAAGTCAACATCCCCACCTTTTTTGTCTGTCATATCATGAACAACAATTTTTGCAGTTGAACAAACAACACTTATTTCATTCGGTGTATTAATAAGGCGCAGAAACACTTTATGACTATTTTCGATTATTAGTTGTCTTACGTCGATTTTCCAATTATCTTCAAAATACGTGTCAAACCTTTTAAAATAGTCATCGTCGACATATTCATCTATCAAATCTTTTGGTCGCGTTGGGCGTGTAAAAATGTTTGGTGTATACATTAAAGAAAATTTCTTTTCGTTAAATGTACAGCGAGAAATAACAAGACGACCAATTGCGATATTCTGAATTGGAAATTGAGAACCGTTGTACCCAATAACTGTAACATTTGCAAGTTGTGTAATTAATGGTTTATATTTGAAACTTTTAATGTGGTCAAATACAACATTTCTTTCACAAATTACATTACTTTGAATTGGTGTTGTGTTTTCTTTTTTTGTAAAGTTATATTTAAATATTTGCACAGTTTCTTCAATTGTAATACAATTAGTTACATTAAGTGATGGTTTGTCTGTATCGTTACGTGTAAATTCGAAGTATTTTGTTGGAGTTGAAAAATGACCATCTATTGTCGTATTTGTGTTTTTGTCTAAATAAAGGCGCCTTTCTCTTGAATTTGTTGTTATTTTAAAAGTACACCCTTGACAATATGACACGTGGAGCTCTTCACATAATAGTGCAGTGATCACTATTTTTAAATTTGACAAATTAAAAAACTTGATTTCTTTCGCATTTTTAAAAGTAAATAGAGAAGGCAATTCACTGACATTACCAATTGTTATTTTCTCTACGTTGATACTCCATTGAAAAAATGTTTTTATACAATTTGAAAAGGCAAGATAAAGTGATTTTATTGCGTTCACTGAAATTGTGTAATTTTTACAATAAAACAAAGAAACGACATCAATGTCACTTTTTGAATCAAATTTGAAATTTTCAGTATTTGTGATGATAACAGATATATTTCCACTTTTATATATTGTACTCACATTTACTGTGTTTGACAAATCAACACGTAAAGTTACATTACTTATTACATTAAACGTAAAATTCAAATTTATACACTGTTTAATTGTAACATTTTTAAAACACTTAGACTGGATTGACAGTGTTGTTGAATTCACATGTGTAAGATATAACTTACTCAAATTGTTAAATATTCCAAAATTGAAGTTTAATTTATTGAATGTTTTCTCGATAGTTAGAACTTCGATATTAATAAACGGAAAATAAAAATTGTTATTCTTTTCT
>NW_004440092.1:0-2799 GCF_000330505.1 Entamoeba invadens IP1
ATATTAAATCAATTTAAACAACATTATTTAATTTTGAATATAAATAAACATTTGAATTTGTAAAATCTTGAATTGAAAAGATAATAAGTTCTGTACATATAACAACATTAGATAATATTTACATGATACAACAATTAAAACTTGTTTTTTATTAATAAATATTTTCAAAAAATATGTTCATACTGATTTATTTTTATTAATAATAATCAATAAAATATTGATGATAAAATTATTTTAAAAAATTACCAATTTTTAAAAAAAATGTTTTTAACTGTATTAATTATGAATGTTTTGGATAGCCCAGTACATGAAACCGAAAACAAGGACAATGAGATGGTTCTGAGTAAGGACTGCTTTAAGTTATGTGAGCATACTGAATGGTTGAGTGTAACATAATTGAATTATTTATATGCAATAAATTAATAGTGTTTTGCATGTTATAAAGTTACCATTTAAAAAATAAACTTATATTATATGAAACATTTTTTAAATATAATTTTATAAATAAAAATAAAAATACAGGGTAGATAAAAAACCGCATCAGTTCTTTAACAGCTTCCTCATGATTTACTAGTTATAACTAATAACATTATAATAATTAAAATACTAATTTGTTTTGCGTATGAAGGCAAAAAAGGGTTTAGGTAAAAGAAAAAAAATAAAAACTTATTATTATTACGTTTCTGTTTTGAACGTGTTAAACAAATTATTTTCAATTTGAATATCTTAATAACTTAAAGTTACTTATTTTACTTCTTAATTATAAAAAGGTGTTTGTGTAAGTTAATAATCATTTATTTTTGAAAATTAGTTATTTGTAAATAATATATACAGTAAAACCTCTCAAGAGCGGGCATTTTTAGCCAATCAAACCTCAGATACCACTCGATAGAGAACTCTTTTTTTAATTTCAGTCTAAAAATGCCTGCTCTTGAGAGAACCCGCTTTTCAGAGGAACCGCTTTGGGGAGGTTTTACTGTATAATAATTAAATAAATAAAAAAATGAAAAAGAAATTAATATAAATTATTAGTTACAATGCAACTTTTTCACTTAATTATACTCAGATGATATTATCTTTTTATGTATATAGAAAATTAACCGTGTTATGCGTTAAATATATCCGAATCAAGCGAGTTAATAAATTGTATCCTACTGTTTATTATTTTACAGTAGGATAAAATGATTTTTGGAAATGATATTTAAAATACAATTACATTTCGAATTGGTGAAAATAAGGAATGTTATTAATTTTGTTTTTCCAACAACATCCAAAATTTATTAATTCTTCATCATATCACGATTTTATTACAAAATATTATTTTTTGTATTTATGGTTTAATTGTAATTTCCTATATTATTCAAAAACTAGACAGACTTTTTTAAAGTCTTGTTTTTTAAAAACTTTATAATATTTATGTATGTTACTACAATCAGGCGTTTACCATTATTTTATAACAAAATGCCGAATAACAAAATTGTTTTCAAGTAAAATATTTGTTTTTTCCTGTTTTTTACTGTTTTTATTCAATTTTTTCTTATTTAATCTTGAAAACACAAAGCTAACTGGTAAAAGGTATTCACTAATATTTTTAGGGCGGAAAACTCTTATTTATGGCCAATATAATATCATTTTTGAAAGAAAACTATGCCAAAATTTCTCCATTTTAAACTTTTTGGGATTTTCAGGTTAAAATGGAACCTTATGAAACAAAAAATGAAAGGAACACCCAGTTTCGTTTCTTGCGTATTTCAATTACAACAGAGTGTCCAAAAAACGTCTTAGTCCCAAGTTAAGGAAAGGTCAAAAAATTGTTTTGAAATAATTTATTTTTTTGTTTTTTGAGAGTTTTTATTAATGTTTTTGAAATTATACAAGATGTTTTCAATATTATAGCAACAAATATTATAATTTGCAAACGAGCCAAACTTATTTATCGAGCCGGACTTTTTTCCACCAACTCTACATTATTCAGATAAACTATATTTTTATAATAATTTTAAAATTCAGATATTACTATTCCAAAAAATAAATAACTATTAATTTAAATAAATATATATATTAAAAAAATATATTGAACTTTGTCATTTACGATTATTATATAATATAGTGTTGAATGAAGACGTTGATGAATTTATAGATTATTCTGAAAATATTAGTGAACTTGAAAGTGAACATGTAAGTGAACATGAAGATGAAAATTTATGTGAAAATATTAGTGAATCTAATGATGAACCTAGTGATGAAAATGTTATAGAAAATCATGATTATTCTGATGAATCAAGTGAAGATATAAATGATTATGTTTATTATAATGAAGAAGATAATAAAGTAGTAGCTAACTTAGAATGTGATTATATTAAATTTGAATCAAGAATCAATAAATTTAAAGAATATTTCAATAAGTTTTTTAGAAATAACAATATAAAAGATGTGATAATTAAATATTATGTTAGTCCTAATGTTATTCAAAAAGGGTATGAAATATCGTTATATATAAATAATCAAGATAATTATCAAAACTTTAAAAATTGTATGAAAAATGGTTATTGTTAGGGAGCTGATGGAAAAATATTTTTCATTAATGAAATTATAGTTCAGGTAAATTAATAGATATTTACTTTTCTTCAAACCTGAGTGTATTTTTTGTAAAAACAGAGTAATATTTTTAACATCTTATCTAAAGACATCTATTGAGTGTGTTATTTTTATAGTTATTATAATAATACATTAATATTACTTTATTAATAATATATTTTTATTTTTATCTTAAAATAAATGAGTACAGATAATACTTCT
>NW_004440092.1:2899-12028 GCF_000330505.1 Entamoeba invadens IP1
ATAGAATTACGAAAAATGATCTAAATAAAAAAGTCAAAAATAATGAGGACGAAAAGCAAGAATAATTAGAATTATTGTTATTTTATTATTACTTAATAAAATTGAAGAATTAGAAAACAACCAAAATAATATGAGAGATAGAATTATTAATAAGATTATTCCTATATTAGAACATTATATTACTGTTAACAATTTAAATATAAGTAAATTATTTGAGAATTAATATTTATAAATAGATACTTTTATTATTATAACAATTATAGGTCCTGGTATATCGATATCATAATCTGAATTTACAGCTTTAATTATTTCATCATGATCAAATATTCTTGTTTCTAGAAAGCTAATCAATTTGTTCAAAGCATATTTATCTGTTAAAGGATATGTTTTACACCAACATTCATAAGTTTGGTAATTACATATTACATTTTCATTACTTTGTATAGTGTTAAGATAATCATTTAAATATTCTTTGAATCTTTCCATTCTTTTAATTGAAATTCTATATCCACATCTAAGATCAACAAATAAGGATTTGTCATCTAAATCATATTTAACATAATCATCAACATCTTTATCATAATCAAGTTTAATTATCCCTTTAGTCATTGTAAGGAAGATAAAAAACCATATTACTATAAATTTACTATAAAACTTAATTACTATAAATTTACCATAAATCTGATCTATAATTAAATTCAGATTTCTGCGTTGGGGCTTCGCCCCTTCAGGTTTTTCCAAAACCGTCCCCCTTGCGATTTAATTAAATTAAGATAAAATATAGTTTAAAATGTTGTTCCCCTAATTTAACATAATTTATATACTACTATACATTTTTTATGTTTTACTATGAAAATTATTCACTGGGTATATATAGCTTTTCTAGTAAACATTACCATATATTTTATTATATTAATATCAATAAAGTATTATTTATATTATTTATATAAATAAAAAAATTAGTAAATAAGTAAAACTGAAAAATTCAAATAAAACTAAGATATGATGATAGACAGAATTTGAAAGAACAAAAATACATTGAAACCACAAATAAAAAAGATTTTCTTGGCTGCTCAAGGGAAGTTCATTTCAGAATTGTTCAGTTTGCATGTTGCCAGTTGTGATGACTCTGGAGCCTCGGCTGGTGGAGCCAACAAGGGCCAGAAAGGTGCCAAGTTTTTGACTGTGGGATCTAATTACAGAGAATAACTTGATGATCTTATGAAGAAATTGAGAATGACTACACCACACTATATTATATACGTTCTTTTAAATACACAGAAGAGAATACGCTACTTCATTGACTCGACTGTCTTGAAGCAATTGAGATGCAATGGTGTCTTGGAAGGTATTAGAATTACTCGTCTTGGGTATCCAAACAGAATCATCTACAACGAATTCTTGAAGAGATACTTTTTTCTTGGAACTAACATCAACAAGAAGTCTTCAGGTGCTATGCCAGTAGTCAAGGATCTCATGAAACTATTTTGTGAGAAGTACAAGAAACAAGCCAAGAGTGAACACTGGCAAATTCAAGTTTGGTAAGACCAAGATTTTCTTCAAAGTTAATGTTCTTGCTGAAATTGAAGAGATTAGAGAGAACAGAGTCACTGAACTTGTCGGTGGTCTTCATGTGTGTGTAAAAGCCATCTCACAAAGAAAGCTTATTGAACAGAAACGTAATGAACAGATTGCTATTAATGTCATTCAAGACACCATTCACACTTGGTACCAATTCAGAAATTGGGTCTGGTTCAGATTGTTACAAAAGGTCCAACCAACACTTAAGAGAAGAAGAGTCGATGAGTGTTAATTCGCAACTAAAGACAAAGAAATTGAAACTTTTAAGAAGAAGCTTGTTGATAAAAAAAATAAGAAGAGAGAAGTCGCTGAGAAGGCACTTTCTGAAATGAAAATCAAGAACGTCGACTTGGAAGCTTTAGTTGAAGAACTTAAAGAAGATATTGAGCCAAAGAAGGTTTCTCTTGACAAGGCCGATATAAAGTCACGAGAAGAACAAGAACACATTGAGGAACTCCAAGGTGATATTAAGAGAGGAAAGGAAGACTTGAGCAAGTTAACCACTGAGTAAAAGTAACTTGAAGCTGATAATCAAAGACTTCAAGACGGAATTATTGAACACAAAACGACTATTGCTAAGAAGGACAGTGTTATCACCGAGTTGAACAAAGACATTGAAGATATGGAAAGCGAAATTTCTGACTTGAAGAAGCAGTTAGTGGCCGAAGAAGACAATTCAAAGAATCTTGAGACACAATTGCACGAGAAGGAAGACGATATTGCCGATTTGGAGAAACAAGTAAAGAAATTGCAAAACACGATTTTAATGTCAACGCAAAGAATGAAAACACTGGCTCTGTTTGAATGATCTTGCCAATACCAAAAATGATTTGAAAAAGACTCAATTGGCTCTTGACGATATTGAGAAGAAACTCGACAAACAAGTTGCTCGAACAAGAAGGTCTCAGACGAAAAGGATGGGTATAACCAATAATTGCAAGCTGAGAAGACAAAGACTGCTGCTTTGACTTCGGCCAAGAATGCAAATGATAAAAAGATTTCATTATTGAACTCAGAGAAAGACGAGTTAGAAGATAAAAATAGAAAACTTGATGAGTTGATTAAGAAAATTGAAGACGGACTGAATGACTCTGACATGTTGAAAGCACAGAAAGCCGACTACGAAGCCCAAATCCAAGCGTTGAAAGATGATATGGAGAAGACTGGAAAAGACTTGGCTGGTGCCAAATCGAATATGCATCAAAAAGACGTTGAAATTAATAACTTGAATGAACAACTTGCCTAAACTATTAATAAGAAAGACAAGCTTGAAGCTGATGCTGAGAATATGAACAGAAAGAAAAATGCTCAAGAGAAGCAACTGACTTAATTGAAGACTGACAACGACAATTTGACTAAAGCCAAATGAGTTGTCGATGCCAAATTAAAAGACGCTGAAAGAGAAAAAGCTGCTCTTAATGAAGAAGTTGAAAGCAGAAAACGACGAAATTAAAGAGAAGGTGAAGAACTTAGCGAATGACAAAGACCAACTTTCTTCTGAAAAGAAGAAGCTTCAAGACCAATATGACCAACTCAATAACTTAGTCTCGGAACATGAAGATGAGACCAACAACTTGAATGGTTCAATCAAAAAGTTACAAAGAGACTTAGAAGCAAACAACACTGAGTTGACCGAATTAAGAGACAGAACAGCTAAAGACAAGAAGAAAATAGCCGATTTGGAACAAAAAGTACAAGACCTTGAAGATAGACCAGTTGGGACTTCAAATATCGACCAAACAGAAGTCATCAAGAGAGACAACCAAATTGCTTATTTGGAGAATGAGGTTGCTGCGTTGAAAGATCAGAACACTCAACTTGATGCTGCTAAAAAGAATATGAAAAGTGGTCTGTCGAAGACGTTTCTAAGATTGAGAATTATGAACCACAGATTAAGGCACTTGAAGCACAAAAGAAGATGGCTTTGGACGACAAAGCGGAGGCCGAGAAGACTGCCGCGGACCAATCTGATAGAAGAAAAAAGATGGAAGACCAAGTCAAACACTCAATGCACAAGTCTCATCATTTAAAGTCCAAATCAGTGCACCAGCTTCTGTTGCTCAAGAAGAAGAGAAGAACATGTTGAATGCAAGAATTGCTGAAATTCAAACTCAACCCGATGAAGAAAGACAGAAGGCTGACAGTGCAGATGCTGTTCGAAAGGCTGATTCACCGAAGGAACTTGAGAAGGAGAGAGCAATCAAACAAGAGGCTGATAAAGAAACTCAAAGACTTAGAGTTAAAGTCACCAATTCAGAAGCTAAATTGGCAGACGCTGGTGCTACTGGAGCTTCTATTGCTAAATTGAAAGCAAAATATGAAACAGAATTGGAAGGAATCGAAACAGAAAAGGTAGAAGCACAAAACTTAGCTACTGAACCTAAGAAACAAGCTAAACAGTATGCTAGAAAGGTTGAAGAGGCTGAGAGAAAGCTTGCAGAATTCGAACAGAAAGAGTCTACAATTAACACTCATATTGGTAAGACACAATCCGATTTGAAGAAGACGCAACAATCAGTCAGAGATGGCGAATTGAGAATTGTTGAGTTGGAAGACAGGTCAGAAAATTTGGTGAAGATCTGACAACAAACAACTTGAAGTTGATCGGGTGAGTGCAATTACTTTTGAAGACTAAAAACAATTCGATTCAAGTAAAACACAAAAAGACAATGATAATTAATTATTACATTGTTTTATAGTTTTTTTAATTAAAATCTAGTTAAAATACAAGAGTCAAGTTATTAAAAATATAATATTTTTATTATTGTTTTATAATTTAATTTCAACTAGATGCCTCGAGTCTTTGAAAGATGCCTTTTCAAATAATTTTCATTGAGTGATGGATATTTCCAATGACAAAAAAGATTGTGATGTTTTATATATAATAAAGAACCAGGGTTTTTATCACAAATCGATACAAATTGATTAAGTCATTTTTACTTTATCTGTAGAACCCAAAAATACATTTAAAAGTAGCGATTCATCTTAACAACATCACTGATGTTTTTATTTATTTAAAATAGTCAATTTACTATATTTTGTCAATTGTAATTTTTTAATTATGTCTATTGATCTTTTTTTAGTTTGTTGCTTTAAAAATTTGTGTTACCAAACTATCAAATTTAATTAATTATATCAACATTTGTGCTATTTGTTTTTAAATGAAAATATCAACTTTAATATGATTTTAATAGTTAATTACTATAGTTTGTAGTTTGAGAAAACCCATAATAAATTAAAAATACCAAACTACTTTTCAATTAACATACTTCAGAAAGATACAACAGGACACAAAAAGTAGATATGCCGCAACTGTCGAAACTTGTTGAACCCGGCGAGTTGCGGCGTCGTGAATCCATCTCCAGAAGATACTAGACACAAAGAGGAGATGCCTGAAAAAAGAAACATCAAAGATGTCCTAATCGAGTGTTCGTTCCAGTGTTAGGTTTGAAGGGTAAAAACCGTTTTCTTTCCGTCTGTCCTGCCCTTCAAAAAGGACAGATTTTGTTGAAACTTGTGTACATTAATTCAAGTTGTGGTGACGTGGCAACTTACAAAAATGACACTTTGGAGTCAATGTGTTGCAATGTTTGAATAAAAACAAAAGTGACAACAAAAAATCAGTTAAGTTGGAAGACAACAACACTCTTTGGCGTGAAAAATTTGTTATCAGTCAACTCGTTTTCTTTGGCGGTGTAAGTGCTTGGTCTGCAAAAACTACCATTTTCACCTTTCTTGCATACAACTATATCACTAAAACCAAATAAAAAAGACGTTTTTTGTTTTGAGAATTAAGATAAAATTCATAATTGGAATTTACACTTTTTCCAAACTTTTTTGGATTCAAAGTGCCGTTTTTCACAAGCGAAAATATGTAAGAACTGCCACTGCTGATAAATTGCCAACAGCATTTATATTACCAGTATACACGCCACCAAACTTATTGTGATTTGTGTCTTCTATCAAAAAGCACAAATTGCTTTTGTTAATAATTTTTTTTATTAAACACAGACGTGTTTTGCGACCAGTCGTCCTTGTCTGAGTCAAACACAACACTTGCAATCTTCATTCCCGTCAATTTCTCAAGACCAGCTTTTTCTTTTTCTTGTCTTTCATCGTGTTGTTTCTTTGAATTGATGAATTTCTCTGATTTCATAATTTGATCAATTTTATTGTTTTTTGCTTGTTTGATTCTGTCAATTTCATCTTCAAGTGGTTTTAAGTCCATTTGGCATTTCTCTTCAAGAAGTGCTATTTTGATATTGAATATCTCATACAACTTCTCGTTGTCGCTCTTTGTTGAATACTGACTTATTTCACATTTGATTTTATTTGATGCGTTATCCAAATCAGTGACGATTGTGTTGAGTGATGTTGTAATGTTTTTCTTTCTCTCAAATACTTCATCAAGTCTGTCGAAGTGTCCCTCTGCATTTTCGATGCGTTGATCAATGTTAAGTGATTTGTTGTCAACAAAGTTGTATTCCCTTTTATTTTTGTTGAGGTCTGACACCGCCTTTGCTGCGTTAGTGCAGAGTGCTGAGAGTGCTGTTAACTCGTTTTCCATTGTATGTTAATAGAGTTTATTTGTTTTTATATTTAATTTTATATAAATCTCATTCAAAAACATTATTACCTTATTCAAAATGATTTTTTTTCAATTAAAAACCAAAAATAAAATCATTCAAACTAACATAAAATGATTTTAATTTCAAGCAGGGTCTATCACGGAACAGGAAAAATTTGGAACTTGTCCCAAAAATGCATTTTAAAATAAAAAATAGTATTTTTTATTTGTTTTTATGACAAAAATAAAGTAGTTTTAGTAAAATTCATAGTTTTGTTTGTTTTTGCGATCTTTAAAACCTTTTCTTTACAGATGGTGACTTTTTGCCGTGGTCTTTTTTCTGTTTAAAACGACAGTTAACAACAAAACTATAAAATATTAAAATGTATAGTATACAAATAAATGGTTTATTAATATAATATTTATACTATATATAATAAAACCATTAATTATAATTGATAATATTATAAAATATTATAAATTGTTTAATAACGATTAAATAATAATTTAACTTGTTAAAATAAAATTTGTTATTAACCATACTTCCTCTAACAATGTTAAGTAAAATTAATTAGAACAAAGCTGTCACCTTGCGATTACTTGTTAAATTTAATTTATTGTTGCTTTTTATCACTTTCAAACATCAGATAGTGGTTTAATTTACCAAATTAATTAATATAAAATGTCATAGAATGGACAATAACAAAACTTTGAATCATGATACTTGGTGTTGTTGATAAATTTAGGTTGTTTTATAAACGTGCAATACTTTGATAGAACAGAAGAATTATTATTCGTAGGAAAACAAGTGAAACTACTCTGTTCATCATTGATGCGTAAACAGAGTGTTTGAAACAAAACTACTGCAATTATCTTCATTCTATTGTTTAATCTTTTTGTAAATTTTATCAAAGCTAATATTAAATCATGTATTTACTATATTTATGAGTATTTTGTTAAATTGAAAACTGTCAGTCAGTATGTTTGTTGATGTGTTTTAATATAGATCACAATTAAATTATTCTAAATTAACAATTATGATATTAATTATTGATTTTATTAATAAAATGTTAAAGAATATTATATAAAAGTACTATAAAAACAAGTCAATGAAAAAAAATTGGCTCGTTTTAAATAATAATAAAATAATATATTTATTGTTATATGTTATAAACGTTTAAAATATTTCAAAAACAAAATGAAAAAATGAAAATAATTATAAAACTATTATTTCAAATTAATACAATTCACCTCGATAAAATTAATGTTTTGAATACGAAAACGGTGTTTTGTAGTTACAGAAAAGTTTTTGAAATGTCTTGCAAAAGCGGAGCTTCGAGACAGTGAATTTTTCGCAACGACATACAGCTGGTAAGATGTGACATATGTGGTGTTTGTTGAGCCACAGCGTGATTCCATTGGTGTTGTTTTGTGTGTGTATTACTACTACGCACAAATGACACAAACAACTAGATTAATTAAAGGACGAAACAGTCAAACAACGAATAAGAAATTTGGTGAACTTCTTGTTGTATCGAGATTGGAAGGATATTATAAAGCCAGACTATTCGATTTGGGAGGAAAGCAGCGACGCATCGACTTCCTTAAGTATCCCACTGCGGTACTATAGATTCACACAAATTCAAGGCCATCACGGATTGTTGGCGGCTGCTATGATGGAAGAGAAGTATTTTAAAGATACTAAAAGAGCTGAATTACTGAGAAAGAGAGCGCAGGACCTTTCAACTTCATTTAAAAATTGTTCTGGAATGAAGAGAAAAGGTACTTCGTCCAAGTCATTTGGCAGGACAACAAAAAGTGATCGTTGATACATCGACTGCAACTATGGCGTTCAGTGACATTGTAACCGATCAAATAAAGATAAAAACACTTTGATAACATCAGAAAGTTCAACGCCAAACTTGAATACGGCTTTGCTAAAAATCCACAAAACTCATACTTCTATTCCTCAAAGTGGAATATTGGAAGAAAAGAAGTCGGTGAAGCAAGCCTACTATGGGGAGAATCTGTAGACTAAATCACTGGCGCTAATTGAGTCTCAATGCCTGATGTATACAAACACGCAGGTGTGTGCATCATGACAGCGCTTCAGAATCAACAACTCTTCCCATTCTTCGATTATAAGAAGTGGTAATTTGGTAGTTAAGTAATTATTGATATACTATAACATGGGTGTTGATATAAAATAACATAATAATAGTAATATTAAATAAATTAAATAATATAAAATGGGAGGAGTCGACTGATCAGGGTTCGGGGAAATTTTTTTTTCAAAATTTAAGACGAGAAAAAAATTTTTGTGCCAAAAATGATTATTTTTTAATAAAAACGTCCAATATAAAAATGTTTAATTTTTTGCTTTGTTTTTGTGGATTGTAATGGGCTGTTTTTAAATTTCAATACACAACATAAAATACGTCAAAGTATTTTATGAATAAAATATTTTTTAAGTAAAAAAAATGAAAAACACACAAATATTTAAATTGATAAAACATTATGATTAATTTATATATATTTTAACACAAATTGATATTATGATAATATTATTAAATAGTTGACAAAATAAAATTTACTATATTAATTAAAAATATAAATTATATAGTTGATATTTAATATTTTTAAATACTAAATAACAGTTAATAAATATTTAAATTAAAAAATATAAGCAATATCATTAAAAATTTGATTTTATATATAAATATATATAATTAAAATAATTTAATTATTTTATAAAAGTTTTAAATAAATTTGTGTGATCTATCTCGCATACTTGTCGTTTTTAACGTATTTTGTAACATAAGATTGTATTTAATAAAGGTTTCAAAGCGTTTTGAATACTTTATTGTTGGGTATATTATCCAAAACAGCCTTTTCCAACACGACAAACACAAGATCTTATTTATTATATTCCTAACAATTTCCATTATTTGAACCTGTTTTTAATGTTATTATTTTTGTTT
>NW_004440092.1:12128-14923 GCF_000330505.1 Entamoeba invadens IP1
ACCTAAAAATATAAAAAAGCGATAATTATACTTCTTTGTTTAAATAATCTCGTTTCAAAAAATATGTGTTTATGTTTACCAAAAAAATGCTTAAAAAACGGGCACCAAAAACAATACAAAAAAGCTAGACAAATATTAAAACGTGGCAGCTTTCAATTTAATTTATAGTTCAAAAAAATAATGGTTTTGTTTTTTTTTCACTTAAACTTTTTTAGCGACTCTCGAAACAATGCGAAAGACACTTTGCGTGAAAATGTAATTCTTGTTTAAGTTTAAAAATTTTCAATAAAGAAATAAAATGTTAAATATAGATAACTTTGTTTTTAAGATAAAATAATGGCCGAAAAAATAAAAATAGTATCTTGTCATTTTAGAGGTTTATATGCATGGGTCGGCACAATTCCGTTTTTCTGTGTTATTTTTTTCTGTTTTTTTGTGGCAATTTTTTTACACGTTTTTTAACGGACTAAAAATTCTTTTTTTGGCTTTTGCAAGTGACAATTATAGAACAAGGGAGCTAATAAAATGTTATTTAAAATTGTTTTTAAATAACATTTTGTAAAATAATAATTGTTATATCAAACACAAAAAATGAAAAACAATGTAAAAATGTAAAAATAGTATGAAAACAAAGAATCCATCTTTGGGAATTATTTAAATATATTAATTCTAAATTGGGATTCATACAAACAAATATGTAACAATTCAATTAAAAGACACAAATTATTGTCCAAATAACATTTAACTTTTTCAATTCGTTTTTTCTTGTTCATTGGTTTCTTATGATTTTTTGTATTTTTGACACGTGTTCAGAATTAAGTTTGTCGATTATACGTGCAGGCTTGAATTTTATTTTCACTAGGTAATCGAGCAAATTTATTGTTGGTAAATTGATTAAGTTTACATTTACAAACAACAAATGATAATGCACTTTCATAAACCCCTTTTAACACTGAGTTTTGACACTTGCGTCTTTTGCCGTTAGGGAATTGACTTGATGTGTTTTGGTTGTGTTTTGATGACGGAATTAATGTTTCGCTACACTTTTCATTTTCAATAAAGCTTGACTTATCTATTCAGTCAATTTCAGAGTACTAACACAATTTATAACCGCGAGATGGTTTTTATTTTTGTGTGTTTTTAATTACATAAATTTAGTTTATTTGTAATGTTTATAACAAATATTTTAAAGTAAATTTCATAAATATTTTTTATTAATTGTCATAAAAATAAAAAATTAAACTATATTATTTAATTCAGTCAACTTAAATATTTAATTATAAATTTATTATTTTAATGAAATTTGTAATATAAATTTTTATAATAAATAATAAAAATTTGTTGAGTGAAACAAAATACATAATATATTCAGTAAATAATTCATTGGTTAGTTTATACGTTTTCAAACACGAAACGATTAATTAAAACTTCAATTTCCATAACGAAAAATAAACAATAGAATTATTTATATTTAAAATAAATTTAATATAAATTATTATATTATGTATGAACATTAGGTAAATTTGTTAATCGATTAAAATATTTAATTAAATTTCAAAATATATTAAAATATCAAAATATTATGTGCAATTTATTAATTTTTTTAAAAAAAACTAATTCTTAAATAAAATTTATGTATATTATTATGTATTGATTTAATAATTGATAAAGTTATATATAAAACATTATATATTTTAATATCTTCAAATTGTTATGTATTCTTTAATATATTATTTTATAAAGATTTTTGATATTTGTCAATAAATCTTTTATTTATTACGATGACAAAACATAAACATTTTTATAATATTTAAATTTATAAAAATTTGGATAATTTATAACAGTAAATAATTAATGCTTAAAAATAATATGAAAATATATAATTTTAAATTTTAAATTTTATTCTTGTATGAAATAATTGATACAATTAAAATATAATTAAAAGTATCCGATTAAAAAATTTTTAAAAAATGAGGTCTATTTAATATTATTAAAAAAACTCGACATTTTTATAAATTTGTTTAAATATGTATATAGTTTTTACAAAAAAAATGTTAATTTGTGTTAATATTTATATAGTGTTATTTTTTTATTTGAAATTTAAAACTTCCAAGTTATTTTAAATTTGCTCATAGAACATTGAATGATATTTATTAACATTATCTTTATATTTTAATTGATATAATACATTAAAATATAATAAACAACAGAATTCAAATTATGTCAATTTTTGTTATTTTTGGAACATATAAAATTATATAGTTTAATTTTATATCGTGTTTTGAAAATTTTAATGTGTATTAGAAAGTTGTAATTATATTTTATTAAAATATAATTTATTTAAAAATGCCAACAGTAAATGTTAATTTGATTTATAGTAATTATGTTCAAATTGTGCTGTGTAAAAATTACAATTTATATCACAAAACAAACATTAAATAATTAAGATTAACAACAATTAACAATTTGTGTATATCAATAAATACGTAAATTTTTTCAATTTGTGTATCATTAAAATATTCGTATTCATGTTTAAGCATTTTAAATGATCACACTACATTTTGTTCTATATTAATTTTGAAGTTTGTACAATAACGATTGTATTTTTATTTTTTGAATATTTTACTTAATCTTATAATTATTTTAAAAGATTTGATTTTTCAATGTTGATGAAATTAAATTATATTTTTAGTGTCGAAATTAAAACTAATCAAAACAACTTAAATAATACAAAAATTATTGCATATATTTCTACACATATCTTTTAATTAATGAAAAGTTAAAAATGTTTTTTT
>NW_004440092.1:15023-16688 GCF_000330505.1 Entamoeba invadens IP1
CTTTTCGAATTCGTTTTATTTTTCTTGAATTTCATTGTTATTAACATATTTTGCAATTTCTTCATAACGTTTCAAAATACCGTCAATATTTTTTGCAATAAAAAACCATCTTGTTAAAGATAATGTATTTATTGCATGATTGTCAGAATTCGATAATTTATAAAAATTATCTATTTCTGATCTTTTACAGAACCACTCGACAAATATTTTGACCATTTAGTCTTCTGGCTCACAACCCAAAAAATCCCCAACAAGATTGATACAATAGCATATTCCCCACATACCACGCAACATTTTGTTTACAACTTTACTTTTATAATCAGAATGAATACTTGTATTTTGAAGATTTATTGACTCGTCACTTACATTTTTTTGTTGTCTCAAGTTGTCTATTCTTTTTCGTAACAATTTTACGACTCCATCTTTTATTCCTGTAAATGTTGCAATACCATCTGAAGTAACACAACCCAATTTTGTCAAATCAATTCCCAAATTAATCAATTCATCTGCAATCCAGGCTTCTATATGCACAGAATCGGCCCCATTATCACACTCTTTTAATAACAACAAACAAGAATAAAAACAATCTCTAACTTCTACTCTTAGCATTATACAATACATTTCTGTGTATTTTCAGTGCAACTATCAACAGCTATTGCACAACAAGTGGATGTTTTCATTTTTTCAATCAATTCTTTTCTTGTCCAAATATTGGATTTTTTAATGTGTCTCTTTATAGTTCTTTTGCTTGTTGAATATAATTTTAGTTCATCTAATTTCTCGGGACATAGCCCTTCAACAATTACAAACTGTTGATTTCTCGAACAATTTACTTGTGTTTCTGATAAATTGGCCTCTTCTGAAAGAGAATTAATCATCATTTCTCCAATTTTTCGTTTTAATTTTTGGCATGTGTTTTTGTCTTCTTTTGTATGTAAAGTTTCTTCCAATCCGTTAAAAAATATTCAAAAAGCTCTTTATAAAGTTTTCTTGAAAACACTTTAGATGGAAAACAAAAATACCGAAAATCATGGAAAATCGTTCCTTTTCGATTTTAAGCACCCCACTTTCTTTATATTTTATTAATATTCCTTGCCCATAGCATTCAAGTCTTGTGTTAAAATCTAAGAGTGGATGTAATTGGTCGTTGATAAATTCAGCTTCTTTAAATATTATTGTTAATAAATTGTTATCATTTGTATAACTTTGAAGCTGTTCATTGTCTATTTTTTCTTCATTGATTTGTTCTCTTCTTACCATGCCCATTTCATTGATTTCTGTTGTTTTGTTAACATCTTCATAACTTGATAAAATATCAATTAATCCATTTTCTGTTTGAGCTCCAAGTTCACTGATAGTATTTTTAATAGTATTAAATTTGCATATTGTGCATGGCAATAGTGTATTGACATGTGGGTGATTTCTTATTGGTCGGGTATCAATAACCATATGTTCATTAGCATCTTGATCAGCAATTTCTTTGTGACTATGAACATTCTCATTTTCCATTGAAATCATGGGTTCATCTAATTCCATTACACTTTGTTCAACAATAACTGGTACATTTGATGATGTATTACAAATCGATTTGTCCACAATTTGCGAACAATTTTTGTCGACATCCATTTCTATATCATCATTGTTAAATTGTTTATTCACAATAAC
>NW_004440092.1:16788-17960 GCF_000330505.1 Entamoeba invadens IP1
TTTACATTCTAAACAAATAATAAAAATTATCGATTCAATCTTTGTCTTAACTTTAGCCATCAATATATTATTACAAAATTTTCAGGCTTAACAATAATCAAATCGTATGTATCAGTCATTTGTTTTAACAAGTTTTGTTTAAAATCATATTTAATCATTATTACCCAAAACAATTTTGAATTGTTTGTATTATTTTTATATTAAAATGTATATTAATGTATTATAAATAAAAATTATTAGATGTAATATGATTTAAATGTTGATAATAATAATAAATTAGTAAATTATGTATAACATATTTTGAGTTTTAAAATGGTTGTTATAATTATATAATTATAATTATTAAATAAAATGAATTGTTATTTAATATCCTTAATTATTGTGTTTAAAATAATTGTATAGACATTTTAATATAATTATTTCAAAGAATTCAAAATATATATTTTAATATTTGTAAAATACATTACTATTATTACTATTAATATATACATATATGATTATTATGAATAATTGTTATATTAAATAATAATGTTTATCATCTATTGTATTTTTGTCAAAAAATAATCTTCAAAATCATTATAATGTTTCAAAAACAAATATTAATTACTTATTTGCAAGTTTACAATATTTTTAAAGTTTATTTGTATTTTTCAAAAATCATTGAAATTTTAAAGTCTTTTTCTGTTGTTTTTTGAAATGGATGTTTTCGTTTTTATATTAAACTATCTTGGCAATTTTTTAATTTTGGTGTTTATTTTGTTTTGAGTTACTTTAATTTTATTTAAATTGTAATAATAATACGTTTTTGTCAACAAATCAAACCATAATTATGAATCAATGTTTTTCTAATAATATAATTATTAGCTATCTTTTTTTTAAAGAAATATGTACAATATATTTTAATTGTATTATCATGTAATTAATGTTTATAATATATAAATTATTGATGATTTATTTTATATATATATTGAAATTGTCTTATAAATAAAATATTTATAAACAATCATCACGCTTTTAAATATTTTTATATTCATTAAGTTTTATTTATTCTATCCAATTATTTAGTTTGAAAACAAATAATTAAATATATTATATAATTATGATAATTAATCATATTTTATCTATTATTATTTTATTTACATTTTTATTTGTGACAAATATAAATTTCATTG
>NW_004440147.1:0-1001 GCF_000330505.1 Entamoeba invadens IP1
GTCTTTTTGTTTTATATGAAAAAAAATAAAAAAGTTGATATTTTATTTTTTTGTTGTAGTGTAAAAAAATAAAAAAAGAAAAACCTGTTTGAGTTATTTTGTGGATTTTTAACTTGTGATCTTAGTAATACAAATATTTGAATGATAACAAAAATCACTAAGATATTCGAATTATTGTTATTTTGTACCATCTCGGAGTGTTTAATTACTCGAAGCAATTTTCTTAAATAACGAACTTTGGTAATAAGGGTTTTGTCGCCACTCGAATTAACATATCACCAACTTGATTTACACAATTTCAAAAAATGTTTTACCATAAATAAACATAAACTTACAATTGAAAAGAATAGTACGTTTGTTTTAATTTTTTTTAGACAAGATTAACTTTGACAACCGTCGCAAAAAATAAGTATCTTCGTCATAATATTCAAAGTTAAACATATTACTCAATTTGATGTTGACTCAAAAACTAAAAAAATAATTGTATTTGTTTGAACTTTTGTTTTTTATAATCAACAGTGTATTTTTCATCAAGAATCGATCAGATATTATAATTTTGAAATTTGGAGATTATTTAATAAAATTGATGTTCAAAAATAAATATTTTTGAATTAATAGTACGACAAAATTGTATGTTGTGTTTTAAAAAAGTTCCAGAAAAAAACACAATAAACTTTAAAGTGTTAATAAAAATGAATAATTTTGTTTTTGTCTAACTGTTCAACAAAAAAATAAAATTATTAACAGAAATTTTTTTTGTGATTTGTTTTAAGCTTTTTTGATTGTGTACTTTTTTGTTTTTTAAATGAAACAACTTTTCCCCTGTATCGAAAAGTTAATTTTAAATAAAAAGCTGTATTAAACTTTTTATTAAAGCGTTTTGATAACTTCTACAATTTCGTCAATTTTTGGTCTATCTTCTGGTTGTTGATTCCAACATCTCTGTATCAATTTGAACTGATTTTCACTCATACTTTCTTTTCTTTCCAGTCTTTTTCCTG
>NW_004440091.1:0-2355 GCF_000330505.1 Entamoeba invadens IP1
TTTTTACTATACATTACTATATTATAGAATTTGTCTTGTGAAAATTTAAACTATTTTTAGAAATTGGGTTTTGATAAACTATTACAAGTTAAAAAATATAGTTTAAATCATTAAACTATATATATAGTTTATATAATAGTATATTTGTTTTTTGAATAAACACAAATTTGAAACACTGTTATAATACACTGAAAGTACGTAAAAATACGGGCCAATTTTGTTATTTGATGATTCATTTTGAATCAAATTCGAATCATTTTTTATTTTTGAATAAAAAACACCAAAAAGGAAGAAAAAGAAATAAAAAGAAACTATAATAACCCGACTTTTTTATTTTTTCCGTGTTCTGGAAGTAAAAAACACAATAATTTGGGTAAAAGAAGAAAAAGGAAAATGGGTGTGGGGTTTTCTCCAGGTGTGGGTTTCTCGCCTCACTTTAGTTGATTTTATAATTCAAAGAGAAAAAATGTTGAACCAAACACAAATGTTGTGAAACTCCTTGTCGGACTTTTGTATGTGTATTCGCACAAAAAAATCATAAGCTTTGTGAGAGATATCTTTTTCATTATTATAAATTGTGCATTTTTTTATAGCAACTTTGGATATAAAAATTTTTTAACCTATGGCCTTTATGTGTTTAGAAATTGAAGAAAACAACGACGAGTTAATGTCAATTTTTAAATCGACTGTTCTATGGTTTGTTTGTTTCAAGAAACTGTTTGTATGTGATAATACTTGAAAATACTTATTTTTTTGATATTTTAATTTTAATTGTGAATTGCTTAGTTATAATACTTAAAATCAGATAGCATTTACAGTTGCTAAGAAAATTATAATTAGATAGCCAAATACAATTATGTTATTTAAAAATATGTTACTAAAATATTTGTTTGTTAATCGGGTTTTTTGTGTGTATTACAATACATATTTTAACTCTTTTTTATAAACCATGTTGTTATAATAAAAAAACATTTTATTTCTAACAAAGACAAAAAATCAATTGATGTAATGCACTTCTGTGTTTATAGGAAAACACTCACAACCAATTGACACATTAAGTGACAATATATTCACAGTTGTCAGTTTGTAACAGTCACCAAAACAAGCAAATCCAATTGATGAAACGTTTGATGGTATTGTAATATTGATTAGACTATAACACTCGAAAAAACAATAATCACCAATAGACACAACACTTAATGGTATTTCTATACTTTTTAGTTTTTCACACATAGCAAAACATTTATAACTTAATTTTGTAATTGTCGGTGGTAATATCACACTAACCAGATTATCGCAATGACAAAAACTATAATCGCCTAATAAAGTCACATTTGAAGGAACAGTAAGATTAATCAAAGTAGTATTAAAATAAAAACATTTTTCGCCAATTGATTTGACTATTAATGGAATAGTATCACCAAACGTTTTTCTGTCGTTTTTTGTGTATGTCACATTTTTAAATATAACATTTTTATATTTTATGTTTTTGTCAACAATTGTAAAATCTACACTAAACTAAACAATAATTAGATAATAACTTTTTATTGCAATTTTAATATTTGGTTTGTGTGTATTTTCACAATAATCACTATTTGGCGTAGTGATTAAAAATACATTTAAAAAAATTTCATCTTCTTTGTGATACAAATAAAGTGTTAAAATTTTTGGAAAATAATTAATAGTTTTGTCTGTGACTGGAACTGGATTATAATGAAACTTTTTCATAGTGTTTTTGTACTTCTTGCACACAATTTCCAGTTTTATAATATCTCTAATCGTCTCAAAATATTTCGAGACAACCATGATGTGATAAGTATCAAGTTTGGACATTTTAATCTAAATTTTAATTTGGTTATCTGTGTTTAAATTTTCGTGAAACAAAAAAATAAAAGTCATTTAAAATGCAAAAAAAACATTTTGAATTATTTATTATGAACAATGATAAATAAATTAATGGTTAATAAAATATATAAAGTAGTTGAGAAATTCACTTAACACTTAGAAGCTATACAAAATAATATTTTTGGGAAATGATGCATCAAATACAACAATAGTTTAAAATGAAAATTACATTACTACAACAATAGTTTACTTTAAATTATAAAGTCTGTTTTCTATTTAACGATATTCTAAAAATATAACAAAGAAAAGAACTAGACCCAAAATATTAAACCATTATTTACTATACTCAATATCGCTAATTAAAAACCATTAACTATTAATAAAATTATCATAAATTAGAACTAATGATAAACAATTATTTTGAGCATTGACTTTTTTCAAATCATTTGTTGTCGTCTTCAATTTGACCCAAATGATAATTTGACATGTCTAATCTATAAATATGACATT
>NW_004440091.1:2455-14240 GCF_000330505.1 Entamoeba invadens IP1
ACAAAAAAATAAAATACAAACCATTTTTTAGAAAAACCACTTTATTTTTATTATAAATTATAATACTGTTATTATAATTAATAGTAAAAACCCAATATCGTTATATAGAAAACAAACTTTAATAGTTTTTATTTTTTTTTTATTATTTGATATAAGAGCTTTCTCTTATTTTTCTTCCTTATTTCAAATAAATTCTTATATCGAATATTGACTGTATTTTTTGATGAATTTTTTTGTTTCATATAAAAAGCCAAGTTTGCTGAAGCTATCAACTAAGATTATAAAAACTAGCAATAAAAAGTTTTTTAAAACATTTTATAACATAAAAACAAAAAAAATGTAACACACTAAAAATTATCTTGAATTGTTTTTCAACCTTTTTTGATTTATTGTATAAAAACTGTGAAAGATGGTAAAAAGACAATATCAATTTTTATTATATTTCTATTATAATATATTGAATTGATTTTAATTAAATTACAATATATATTAGTTTTATATAATTTATAAATAAATAATCATGTTTGAGTAATTGTTTAATTAGTTTGATCTTGTTAATAAAAACATTAAAATGGCAAAAATTGATGGATATCATATTATGGTTATTTCGTGTTATTTCAAAACGATTAAAGACTTTAAAAACGTTCAATTAGTTTGCAAAAAGTATAAAGACACACTCTTAAAGTTCCATTTCAATCCAATTCCACTTACAACCAAGACTCGAAGGTACTTTCAAAATTTAGAGACCTTTCACATATACCCCGGAACTTCAGACTATTTTGAAAACGATAATTTTTACAGAGTGATATCGTGGTGCCCTATAGAACTTGGTACAGTACCACACAACTTTAATACACGCAAAAAATATTTTGTATCAAAAGATTCGAATGTTGCATTTCCTCTTCCACGTCTCAACATTATTGAAATTAAAAAACACTCCTTTGAGTCGTCTTATATAGTACAGTCCACTAAACTAATTAATTTTGACAAAATTCCAGATACTGTGACCTCAATAGGAGAATATACATTCTTTCGTTTCAATTATGAAGGGAAAATGACACTTCCACCCAATTTACAATCACTTGGCAACAACGCGTTTTCTTTGTGTAAAATGTCCGAAGTTGTTGTCAATGAACTGCTGACTGACATTGGTGAGTCGGTCTTTGAGAACTGCACACAACTAACAACAGTCGTTCTTCCACTTTCAATAAATAACGTTCCTCGTAGCTTTTTGTTGAATTGTATCAACTTAAAAACGATCAAATTTGTGAATTCGGTGTACACAGAAGACAGGATGTGTGCTTTTAGTGATTTGGCGTTTCACACGTGCAAGTCGTTGAGTTGCATTGATACACCACTAAGTATAACAAGCTTTGGAAATTGTTGCTTTGGGCGATGCACATCACTCACGTGTATCAACTTTCCATCAAAATTAATGCACTTGGGAAAGTTTTGTTTTGAGCAGTGTTGCTCAATAAAAGAAATTGAAATTCCATTAAGTGTCACACACATCGGAAAGTGCTGCTTTGTTTGTTGCCAGAATCTCACAGCTGTTGTGTTAAAATGTGAATTAAACGAAATAAGTGAACACCTCTTTGGTGACTGTATATCGCTTCAGAGTGTGGAATATCCACAAAGTGTCACATCTATACAAGACTACGCATTTCTCAACTGTAAAAAGATCACTTCCATCAACTTAAAGAACATCAAAGTTATCGGAAAATCGGCGTTCAGAAAGTGTTCCTCGTTGACTGATATAAATTTGGAAAATGTTATTAAATTGGGTGAAAAGTGTTTTTCTAATTGTGAAAAGTTGGTCAAAGTAAGTGCAACAGGAAAAATTAAAATTCTCCCAAACAACTGCTTTGAGAATTGTGGATATTTGGAGGAATTCGAATTTCCACAAGAACTTGAGATAATAGGGAAGTCGTGTTTTTCAAAGTGTGTCAAATTAAAAGGAAAAATAGAGTTTAACAAAATCACAGAAATTGGAGAAGAGTGTTTCTTGGAGTGTCATGACATTCATAATGTGATTATAAACGGATGTTTAGAAGAATTAAAATATGAGACTTTCATGAATTGCGTTTCTTTAGAACAGGTGATTCTTTCAAAAACAGTGGAAAGAATTAAAGATGGGTGTTTCATGAATTGCTTGTCTCTCAAAGAAGTGAAATGTGAAGGAAATACTGTGATAGATGGAATGAATTGTTTTGTGGGGTGTGAAGTCCTTGACAAAATAAATATCAGATTCAGAGGCATTGAGTATGGGAGTTTTAAGGGCTGCAAACAACTTGAAAGAAATGCTACAATTGATAAACTGTATTTTTAATTATTTTAGTTGTTTATAAAGAATAAATAATTTAAATTGCCAATTAGAATTTATTCATATTTCATACTTTATATATAATCGATCCAAATATAAAAATAAAAATGAAATTACTTGAATATAAAGAATAGTGCGTTTTATAAATTTTGTATTTAAAAAGCAATAAAAGTATATTCAAGTAGACAATTTAAATACAGTTAATTAACAAAAACTTTTGAAATTGTATATGTAGTTGTATTGGTTATATTTCATTTTTGATCATTTTCAATAAAAACACATTGTTTATTCTTTAACACTTATTAGTTCAGTTATGATAAATGTGTTTATTATATAATTATTTTATTATTTAGTCGTTGATAATAAAAGAGAAATTGTTTGGAGCATTTAAAGTGTACTATACAGAATATTATATAATAGTATAATTTAAAGGATAAAATAATGAATAAAATATTAAATATTATAGTTAATATAACTATTTAATTCTTGTCAAAAGTCAAAACTCAAACCTTTTATTATGATGAACACAAATCATAAAAAAGATTTAAAAAAACGAAAAAAGACAAGCCTCAAAGTGTTTTATTAATTCAAAAATTTGAACTTGAAAACAAACATGTCGAAGTGCTCGGCACCATCTCTCGGAGGATTTAGTTACCAAACAGTTGTCAATATCAAAAGAGAGCCAAAGGTGAAACCAGCCCCCCGCAAGGAACTTAAAACGGAAGAAGTGGATGAAGGGTGTTCGGAAGAGAAGCGTGAACTTCGCGAAGGGTACCAGAGTCTTGCAAATAAAAAGATAAAAGGAAAAAATCCACGAAGGGTTGAGAAGCGCTCTAATTTTGGAGATTATAACTGATTGTGTGTTAGAATAGTTTGGTTTAATGAGTAACTGTTTTTATGAATTATCATTTCTGAATAATTTGAAATACCATTTTACATTCTATGTTAATTTATGTTGTTATATATAATTTTCAGTCTTGTTGTGATTAATTTCAATTTGTTTTTTTTTGCAATTTTCATCATTCAACATGGTCAAATGACATATAAATTTAACTGTAATTTATTTATACATGTATGTTATTTTTATTAAAAATACTACTTTTGTTTAAATACAGTTGTTATATATTTTATATAGTCAAACCTCTGAAAAGAAAAAAAATATTATTATTTTATTGTTTTCCAGAATCGGCATTTTTTTCTTATCAAACTCCAAAACTTGCTATATAGAGACTTCATTTTTGGTTATTGTAGACAATGCATGTTATTGAGAAAACTTGCTTATTTTAAATTTAATTGTTCCTCTATCTCTATTATTATATTTACAATAAATAAAACTATTATTATTTATGATTGGTATTTATATTTGTGATAACTTTTTTATCAAAACTTGGGTTGGATTTACACAGTGAATTATTAATTACAAATGAGCATAAAAGTATGTTTTACGCCTGTTGTTATTAATTTAATGTTATTTAACTTATTCTAAATTGTTATTTGCATTGTGTACCAGCCCAATACTGTTTATTGTTTAAATATCAAACAAAGTTGTTTTAAGTTTTAAATATAGTACTATTTTTAGTAATTAAAATGATAAACAATTATATACAAATATTCAATTTTGTAATATAGAGTTATTTCAAAAGGATGTTTGAATTTAACTCAAATTAATATCAAAATAAATTTATTTCAATATATAAAATTATTTATTATTTTGTTTTTTCATTATATCAAAATATAATAATATCCAAAAGCAAGTTAGATATTGTTACAGCATTGTGTAAGTCCAAGTGGTCCCAAGAAGATTACAATTGACCAACAAAGTTCTTCCTTGATCGTAACATTGGTCGATCACGTTATGGCAGTATGCTTTTCCTTGTGGGCAGTTTCTTCTATTAACGAGAGCATGTTCACCTTGCAAATCTCCACCACTTACGAACCAATCACCCATTTCCACTGAATGAATAGTTCAATTTCACTTATTAAATACCTCTTTTTATTTATAGATTTATGTTTTTATTAGTTCGTTGTTGTATAATAGTTGTTATTAATAAAAAATGATTATTTATTGAATGAAATGGCTTAATATTGTTGATATACAACGAATGAAAGATTTTATGGACAAAAAAATTCAATTCTTTTGATTTGAAAAAAACATTATCAAGTTGAAGATACTTAAAAACTTTCATTTTTGAAGAAATTTACATTAACAGTTACCAAATCATTAGTAATTGAATCAAATTTAAAATATTTAATGTTTGAAATGGTATTTTACATTGAACTGTGTACAACTGCTTTTTATTGATCGGCAACTTAAAAATAAAGTTATCAACTTAATACTTATTTGAAATTAATTGTAATATTAAATTTCAACAAATCATATATCAACAACAAGTTAATTTTGTATTCAAAATGATGTTCAAAGTCAACAATGTTTATATAACCAATATTATGATTTTGTTATATTTTGATAAAATTATAAAAACTTTAATAGGTGTCTGAAAAAAAATAAAAAATGATTGTGTTTTTATTAAATAAATCCTTTTTAATATTTCAGAAATTTAGAATTGTAGTTTTCTTTTAATTATAATATTGTCAAAAAGATAATACCACAATGCTTAAATAAAATACCATCCAAAGTTCCAGAATTGTTATTGAAATACACTCTTTGTATTTATCAAATATAAACAATTTAAGTTTATTTTTACTATACAAATATTGTTATTAACTAAATTTATTAAAATAAGTGATTATTAAATATTAAAATATTAAACAGAAAAATTCAACAAGTATTAATAATTTATTAGAACAAAAAAGCAAATGCAGGTGCCAACAGTGCAAAGACCTCAAACGTACCACTTGTGGTTTTGTACGAGTATGTCGATTTATCCACACATTTGTCGAGTTCTGCAATCGTTTTCATATCCTTGTGGCTTCCTGTGCGGTCCGAGTTTCCAAAAGTTTTCAAGACAAGATTTTTCCCTCAATCGCATATTGCTCAGACTCTTTTGATCCTCTAATGCACTCACCAGAGTAAAGTGATTATCTTGGATTTCCATCTTCATTTGAAATTGAACACGATTTTCCATAGTACGTGTATTTTACAGTAACATAATCAGGTAGATTGTACTTAATAACGCCTTCTGTTGCAACTTGTTAACTGGATCAACCAAGTGTTGCAGTCATTGGAATTGTATGTGTTGACTTACGTGGTATTCAGTTTGTACTTTACATAATTGAATGTTGATTGGGAACACTTCCCAAACTTTTTATTGCTCTTTCACCGTCGTTGAACTTGGCCATGTACCTCGCAAACGCAATGGAAGCATGAACAAGAAAATAGTCAACATGTGTGATTTTTCGGTTGTTTGGTTCATTTTTATTAACAATTTCTTTATTCATTAAAGAAAAAAACAAAAAACAGCATCTTTTTATCTATTGTCAATTATATTTTAACTTTAGAATCTTTATTGTGATTTATTTATTATTCAATTGTTGTTCTTTGGTATTTTTTGAATTTAATTTGGACAAAAAGAGGCAAATTATTTTTTACTTTTATTTGGATAAGTGGAACATATTATTTTAAACATGTTTCAATATGTTATATATGTAAAGTATAATTTGTATTAGTACTGTGACACCTGGCTGCCAACTGGTTCGTCGTTGGTTAATTATCCTGTTGTCTACAACATCAACGATTGCATTGCTGTGAAGAACACTTTTGATAACAAGGGATGTGAAAATACAATTGATGACGCAAAACCCACAGAACATTAATACACAGACGTTTGCACAATAATGGGTGTTGGATCGACCAGATATGCAATTGAAGGAAATAAACTTGTTTTGAAAACGTTCACAAACAAGGATTGCACACTCACATTTACTCTGAATGTTGAAAATGAAGAACTTGACAAAGTAGATAAATCAACTTACTCGTACAACATCACAAATGATGCGTTTTGATGTCTTTTCGTTTTTGGCGCATGCACTTGTTTTTTGTTCTAATTCATTTCTTATCAATTGTTTTGGTGGTTGATACATAATACAGATATCAATAGAAGTGTATTTATTTGTATAACAACTTTAAAATTTATAAAAAATAATCATGTTTGTTTTGAAAATACAACAACCATTTCCTCATTACAACTATTATAATTAAAACGATCAATTTTTTAATTATTAATGAACATTCAAATAACATTTGTTTTTAAATATCAATAAATGTTATATCGGAAACCAAATTATTAGAATAATAAATAATATTACTTTATTAATTCCGATATAACACCAAGAATATTCAGACGAAAAAGTCGGTTGAAAAATCTTATATTAAATTTTACTGAATAACTTTTCACACATTGTTTTAGTAACGACTTCCACTATAAAACGGCGCTTTATCAAATTCACATCCAACAAATTATGGCCGAACACATACCCACTGAACGAGAGTTGATGTTGACAGGTAAGTTATACGACAGCACAGTTCCAGACTTGATAAACGAGCGAAGAGTCTGCAACGAGAAGATCATTGCTTTCAATAACGAACCAAAAGAAGAGAAGAGAGACGTCATCCTTCGTGAACTTCTTGGGGCATGTGGCGAAAATGTCACATTTCTTCCTCCATTCCACTGCGACTATGGAAAGTACATCCAAGTCGGCTCAACGACGTTTGCAAACTACAATTTGGTTGTTCTAGATGCAAACCCTGTCTATATTGGAAGTCATGTTCTAATTGGTCCAAACGTCACAATACTTGCAGGTACTCACCCAACAGATCCAACTATCAGAAACGCCCTTTTGGAGTACGGATTTCCAACACGAATCAAAGACGGTGCTTGGATAGGTACTGGCGCCATCATCATGCCAAATATCACAATCGGCGAAAATTCAGTTGTTGGTGCGGGGAGTGTCGTCACTAAGGATGTCCCAGACAACACTGTCGTTGCTGGTAATCCGGCCCGAGTCATCAGAAAAGTAGAAACACACCCGGGTTGGACTACACAAGACAGAAACGTGCCAATCAAGTGATACTTTGTTTTATTTCTATTTATACTATTATTATACTATTATTATATTATATTATATTATATTATATTATATTATATTATATTATATTATATTATATTATATTATATTATATTATATTATATTATATTATATTAAAACAATCATAACTTTAAAATACGACTGTTTAAATTTTGTGAATTACTTTTGTGTCTGGACTGAAACAGCATTCTCCGATTACTTTAATTGACTTGGGCAGAACAATTTCAGCCAGCGAGTCACAGCCCTTGAAACATTTTTGCCCAATTTTAGTGACATGATTATTCATTTCCACATAACTTAAATTTCGATTATCTAAAAAACAGTTTTGCCCGATGGAAGTCACTAACTTTGGAATACAAACACTTTTGAGATTGCAATACATAAACGCATAATTTTTCAACTCCAACAAATTATCAGGCAAAATGATGTGTTGCAAATTTGAACACCCATAAAATCCCGTGTGGCCAATATCGTGTATTTTACTTGGAAGAGTCACCGAAGTCAAATCTGTCGCATTCTCAAAGCAAAAGTCGGGCAACCACGTCACAAAATTTGGGATTTGCAACGAGTGGAGTTTTGAATCATAAGTGTGTGTCCTCAAGTTGTAGTCACATGGATTTATCTGTTTAACATCGTCATAGTACTCCCACTCTACTCGTTCATATTGGACACGTTTGAACTCAAATTTAGATATTCCGTTATTGGCATACATCGACTTTGTCATGGTGCGAGTTACTGTCTCATACACTTCGTAGTTCCATATCACTATTTTGTAAAAATCGATCTTCTCGAGTATTTCTTCAACTTTATTGATGCTTTTTGTGTGCTTTTTCGAGTCTAACAAATCGTCCGAGTCTGTTGAATTTGAGTCGGTGTCGTTACTTGAAGTCGAAGAAGTCTCACTCCAATCTGGAAACTCGGGAGGATATGTCTTTCTTATAATTTCATTTCCAAAAGTCTCATCTTTACGAGACCATATGTAGAGTGTCTCGATATTGGGGAAGTGCTTGATTGTCTTTCTGTTTAATGGGATTGGGTTGCAGTGGAACTTTTCCATGTTGTTTTGATATTTTTTACAAACAAATTCCAAATTAATAAAATCATCAATTGTTGTAAAGTACTGAGAAACAATCATCATGTGATATCCATCTATTGTGGACATGTGTTTTTGATTATTTTGTTTTGAAATTATTAAAAAACACACTTTCAGTAGTGTGTTTTCTAATATCTATTTTAAATTAATTTTATTTGATTAATAAAAATGTTATAATTAAATTTTTATTCTTCAATTGAATTAAATAAAATACATTTGTTTAAAAGTTGAATGACATCACATTCAACATCTGGTTTAATCTAATTGAATCTAATAAAAATTTAAATGGACTTTGAATTTTTACTATTAAAAAACATTAAAATTATAATTTTTTATAGTTTTTATGTATTTCATGCTATTTAATGTATCAATTACATGTTTTTAGTATTTTAACTATTTAAACAGTTTTGAGTTATTTTGAATACCAAAGTGCAATGTAATACCATTGCATAAACTGTTATTATGGTCAAAACATATAGACGATTATAATATTTATTTGTTTAAATCAGTAAATAAAAATATGCTGATTAACAAATAACGAAACATTTACATGTTATAACATAACAAATTTTAACAACAATAAATAAATATCACAACGATTCTAATTGTTTAATCACCGTCTCAATATCAGGTCTGTCTTTTGGCGTTTGTTGCCACGCCTTAACAACAACATCTTTCTGTTTTTCAGTTAGCATCATTAAATCAGGGCGCTTGCCATAACACACCGAGTCTGCAATATCCCACGCGTATTTGTAGACATCCTTTGGAAACGCGTCACTCCACGTAAAGCACTCATACATTGTAATTGCAAATGAATACACATCAGCCGCCTTCTTGTACTTTTCTTTGTTTAAGACTTCAGGCGCCATGTACTTTGGTGTTCCAATACCTTTGGTGAATGTCATGTTTGTCATCAGCATATTGATGTTTCGACTTGCTCCAAAATCAGTCAATTTCGCATTCACTTTGTCATTCACATCAAGTGAAAAGACGAGAATGTTGTCTGGTTTGATGTCTCTGTGTAATATCCCATTTGAATGTAAATACAAAATTCCTTTGGCTGCGTCAATCATCATTTTATTGCGAATTTGAAAGTCAATTTCATTCGAATTTTTGTGGCTCATCAAATCCTTCAAACTTCCATATTGTGCATATTCAGTGACCATACACACCTTACTTGGTATAAAGACGGCGCCATAAAAGTGGACAATGTACTCACTTCGGAATTTGTCCAACATAGAGACTTCTTTGGTGAATTCATCCATCACGTTTTCTTGTGCACTTTTCATCTTTTTAATAACAACAACATTTCCCCTGTAATTTCCTTTGTACACAATACCAAAAGACCCCTCCCCTATTTTGACACCTTCTATTAATTCGTCTGGATCAATTCGAATTGAAATTTTTGAGAGAGCAGATATCCCAATTGCTTTGCAAATTGCTTTTTGTTGTGTATATGAATTTGCCACTAAAAGTATTTTACTTTCAATTTTGGAAGTACACGAAAGTGTCAGTAATATCTCAAATTCACACGCAAAGCCTTTTGGCAAGACGACTATTTGTGGATTACTCTCAATTTGATATTTCTGGTTTGTGAGTGTTTGTGTTGAAATTTGGATTTTCATGTTGTGTTTGGTGATATTACCAACACACAACAAATCTCTCTGCTTTTCGTTGACTTCGACTTCTTCGCCATCGTTGAAAACTATTTTTGTTTTATTTACCACAACGCCATCACCAACTGTCACAAATTGAATGTTCGACTTTGACATTTCAAAGAGTGTCGTTGTTGTCTCATTGGACTTTTCTTTTAAATATTTTGAAACGTGTTTAACTATTAACACAATCACCAATGTCGTCACAATGAATATAACTATTATAAGAAGTACACCTATTAGTATAACCCACCACACAACATGTGAATTGCAGTAAGTGCCATTTGCACTTGGTGTGTGCCAAAATGAGCATTTTGTGCATTTTGAATAACCAACTTCTTTGCAATTTGTTATGAATGAAATATCAACACATTGTGAGTCAACCAAAACTTCATTTGTATCACATGAAGTACACGCGTATTTTGTTTGCACACACGTTGCACAAGTCGCATTACACTTTTCACACTCATTTGTGTTGACTGTGAAACACCCATCAGAACACTTTGAACATCCATTTTGTGTTGTTTCCAGTTGACACCCAACAATGTCGCTTTGTGGTTTGCATTCGTTATTGGACGTTCGATAATTTGTTAAGTTGCACGTCAAACAACTTTCTCTGTTGTTGCAAGTCCCACATTTGACGTCACATTTCTCACAAGACAACCCACTTCTGTAATATCCATCATTACATTTGACACACCCACCTGATGGTATAAACTGTGTACAAATGCCATTCAAGACGTTGTTTGTAATACACTTGTGGTCACTCAAAAACGTCCCTTCTTTGCATGAAAGACAAAATGTTGAATTTGAGATGCAGGCGTCACAGTTATCATCACAACTCACACACTTCCCAAATAATAAATAGTATTTGTCGTTACACCTCACACACCCATATTGTGTTGTTTCTTTACAATAGGATTGTTCAATTTCTCCATTGTTTTGTATGCAATTTCCATTGTCGTCTATCGTGTAATTGTTAGTACATTCAACACATTTATTATTGAGTGTAAACGCACAATTATCTTGTGTTACAGAGCACCTCCCATTCTGTTCTGTTTCTTCATTGTTTTTGCAAGTTGTCGATTCACAACTACCACTCTCTGTGATTTCATAGTTTGTTGAACATTTCATAGGCTTCTCAACATCACATTTCATCCAATTCGCATTATTTGTTGAGCAACTTTTGCACTCAGAGTTATCAATGTAATACCCGTCTTTACAGTAAATAACGTCGTTGTAATCATAAATCGATGTGTCGATTGTTAACTGGCACATTCCATCATCTCCAAGATAATAGCCATCATTACATACAATACACCTGTTGTTTTCACATGTCATACAATTGACATCACTGCATGAACCACAATTGGCGTTGAGTTCTCCTTTATAACATTTAATACAATTAATCCCATTCGTTGCTTTACAGTCTTCGTTTGTTGTGCATTGTCCATTATCAATAACATAATTACTTACACATTTAATACACACGTTTTCATTACCAACTTGACAATTGTTATTAGATTGTACGCAATCATTATTGGCATTCAAATAATAACCATATTCACATTCGACACAATAATTTTCCAAGTTGATTGTTTTGCAATTTTGTAATTGACCAACACACTTACCATTTACAAGTTTTGTGTTTGAATTACATTTTAAACA
>NW_004440091.1:14340-22128 GCF_000330505.1 Entamoeba invadens IP1
CATTGGGATTATTTCCAATTGGTTGACAGTCACATTCATAAGATTGGGTTTTAAGCACAAAAAGTGTTAAAAACAAATAAATAAACATTATCAATTGTATATTCGAGATTAGAACGATATTGTAAATATTTGTTTAAATCGATAAACACGTTTTTGTATTAAATTATTTATAATTAAAAAATTATTGCTTTATATTATGTAATAATATTAATTATATAATAATTGTAATGTCAAATGAGTTGTGATTATTTTTACACTTAATTTTTATACGAACAAAAATTATTTTTTTTGTTTTTTAACTTGATTTATTCTTTTTAGTAATTTTAAGACTCTATCTCATGGTGTTTTTTATTGTAATTTGAAAATATTGCTATTCTTCAATATTATAAATTTTAAATATTTCTGAAAACAATTATATATTAAACAACGAAAGAAACACATGAAAATTTTATTTGGCTTAAAACATATAGTTTATTTTAAATATTGTTGTAGTATTTTTGGACATTAATAACTTGAATATTTCGGGAAATTTTTATCATATTTCAAAAACATTGTTTTATAAACAATTTTTAACACATTTGGTTTTATAGTATACTTTTTGTAATGCAACTTTGAAGCCTTTTTAGTTTATTATATACTTTGTGCATATATGTTGGGTTAATGGATTTGTTTTGTTTGTCTTATCATGTTTGTACATTTGAGACATTCAATGAAAGATGACATTTTAATGTAACCTTTTTATTTAATGGTAATTTGAAAGCTTTTGAACTCATAAAATATAAACTGCGTGTTTCCATGAAACCCAAATTATTTACAAATATTCAAATAAAATTACATAAAATATCAAACAATTTCATAATCATTTTATAGTTATTAATGTATACCATTTTATATATTTCTTTTGTTAATTTTAATTATCATAATTATCAACAATGATATTATTTAAACTGTAATTAAAAAACTTTTTTTTATCATTACAATATGTTTATGAAAAATATAAAAACTATATTTACGTTTAAATGTTAAAATTAAATAAAAATATATCGAATTAAATTAAATGATGCTTGTACACCAAATAAACTTGATAATGGAAATTGTAATGAACTAGAACAACATATTTCGCACAATGATATACATCCTTTAAAACATGATAATCCAATTTTTGTGACACTTTGTGGGATGTTAACCTTCTTAAGACTTTCACAATTTTGAAAAGCCGAGTCGCCTATTTTGACAACACCTTTCTTTATAATAACATCTTTTAATTTAATACAGTTTTTAAACATAAAGTTTCGAATTTTTGTAAGTGTAGTTGGAAGTGTGATTGAAGTGAGTGAAGACAAATTGGCGAATACAAGATGTTTATCAAATCTCACACTTTCGTTCAAACAAATATTTTTAATGTTACTGCATCCCACAAAACACTGTTTTCCAATCAAACACATCGTGTTCTTTATGTTAACACACTTAAGTGATGTCAATCCTTTCAAATACAAAATTAAATGTTCGTCTACATATTCTGGCACTTCCAATTTTGTTATATTGCAGAACTTCAGTGTCCACCAATCGTCACTTTTTACACACTTTGAAGGTACAAATTTTGGGTATTTTTCTAGAATTTTGCACTCCCACAAGGCATATTCGTCAACTTCAACTACTTTTAATGGAGATGTTATTTCTTTTAAATAAATATCACCGGCAAAGCACTTATAAGGGAGTTTTGTAATACTTTCATTCAGGTGAACGGCCTCTAGTGTTGTGATATTTTGGAACGCGCCATACCCTATTTTAGTCAGTCCATATGGTAGATATAAATCATTCAAAAAACACGTGCAATTTTTGAAGCAAAAGTCACCAATTTCCTTGACTCTTCCCAAAGAACCAAAATCAAAACAACATTGCTCTCCTTGGAACGCATTATTTTCAAGAACAAAAACTGTTTCTTCTTCCATTTTTTGCTTTTTATTAAAATCAATAGTATTATTACTATCTCGACACTCCTCGTATGCTTTATTCCACGTTTTAGTATTTACAAATGTTCTTCTTTCGAATGGATAAACCCCAATGCGAATTTCCTTGTACTTAAAAGCACCAAGATGAACATTTCTATAATAACTCTCATCTGGATACTCCTTCAATTCATCAAACTGAACGGTGTAATCAACAACAACATTTTTTGGTATATTATAATGTGTTAGGTCTTCGGGATAATCTTCAACCAATGCCAAACAAAGTGACTTGAGATAGATCGTTTCTTTTCCATAGTAATAATTGCTGTTATTTGTATTGAAAATGGAAAGTCCAGTTAAAGTGTTTGGCAGTTCAAAAATGCAATTTCTACAATCTTTTAATTGAAGGTTTTTTAATCTAAATTTATCTAAAAAGACCAACTTTTTGTTTAAAATGTGTTCTCCATTAATATTCTCAATTTTCAGTGAAGTCAAATTGGTGGAACAATTAAACAAAGTCTGTAAATTGCGTCTTGGAATGTACTCATGGTCTTTTTGCGAACAATAAGCAACTTCTGATAACTTTTTTATATTTAATGTTTGTGGTACAAGTACTGGGGTTTGAGAGACTTCAAAAAGACGAGAAGCTTCAATTGGATTTTTTGTGAAGTTTAAAATTTCTATTTGCTCTGAAATTTTTTCGAATAATTTGATGTTTTTATTAACTTCGATAATTTGATCTTCAGAATCACTTTCGTCATCTCCACTGTCACTCTCTGAATTAACAAAGAAATTAATATCAGTGACTACGTCTAAAAATGTCAATTCGTAATATTGTTGCAATGAAATTGTCACATTTTGTGAAGAGTACAATAAAATTTTATCGTCTTTGTTGCATTTTACTACACATGTCACTGGTGATATTTTCAATGTTATTTTTGACTTGATTTTGTTAATTATAACAAGTTTTTTACACTCTATTTTTGACATGTCGATATTTTTATATACATTCACGGTTAATGTTATTTGATCAAGTACTAACGCGTAAAGCTGAGTAAACGAGACAATTTGTGATATCATTTTGTCATCCATTTCAATTGTTTTTGGCATATTAATAACAGACACGGGTACTTTTGAAAGCATTTCATTACTCACAAATTCCGTTACATTTTCAATAGTTCGAAATATGACATTTCCAATTTTCATAAGTTGTGTAAAGTTATTTAAAGTGTTTGTCATATCAACTTTTTCTCTGTTGAGTATACACCCTGTGCTTTGTATATAAATACAAATATCGAGTGTTGGCGCATCTTCTATAAATTTTAGTAACATTTCAATAGAATTTAAATCTTTCAAAAAAATTCGAAATTTTTTTAAATTTTTAAGCCGCCACAACACACTTTTGTTGTCCACTAGTATTTTCCACAACATGTTTTCATCACCTACCTTTGTGTTGTCAAAGCACAATGTAATTTTATTACACGACTCAAATAAATAAACGTTCTGAATGAAGAATTCTGCTGTTTTTAATGAATAAATAGTTACTGTTTTGAGGTGGTTAAGAATATCAACGGGAAGATTAAGAAAATAAGATTTTTCTTTAAAGTTATCAAGTGTAATAAAACACTCTTCTTTGTAACATGTGTAGTATTCATAACCTTCACTTATGGGAATTGGTTTTGCATCATTAAAATCACTCACTTCGAATAACGAAAAGTTAAAGTTTGTGAGTTGTGGAATAAGACACGAGTACGAAGGAAGACACAGTGTTTTTGCATGTGGGAAGAATTTAGAAAGTCGTGAAAAATAACAAAGAAAATTCCGAGTTGGATTTTTTGCTGTGTCATATGGAAACTTGTCAATTATGAATGAATTCCTTTGCATTCGTCTCATCACTGATTGACACTTCTTATTCACACATACAAAATTTGTGAATGAATCAAATGTATTAATATATAACACAACATTCATCAAATAGAATTCCTCCAATATCATTATTTTTTTTGTTTTTTATAGATATTTGTATTTAAATCATTATTTTGAATCTTGACTTAACAATAACAACAATTTAAACAATTAAAATATTCATTTTATTTTTTTTAATTATTTATCAGACGATGAGAGTCAGTCTTTTAATGTTATCTGGTCTCAAAAGTTATATGATGAACAAAAAATAGCTTTAATTATGTTTAAATCGGGCATTAGGTAAAACATGAAAAAAACCGAAACAATTTGGATGGGTATTTAGGACGGCTTCCCGAAGTATTTCAATCTTTACGGTCCAAATTGTACCAGATAACGTTTAAAGACTGACTATAGTGTATAATATATTATATATAACTATAGTATAAATAATATATTTAGTTTTCCATAAAATATATATAAAAAACCCCAAAAACACATAAAATTGATTAATACGTGAATGATCAAATAACGATTTTAACAGAGAAGAAACTGAGTGCTTCATTGAACTCTCCGAGACTTCTACTGATTTGTTGTTGTATATAATTATTGCACGCAGCCAGTTTAAGCATAATAGCGCAGTCCATCATTAAAATTTCAAATTGGTGACAATTTGAGACTCTTCCGAGGCATTTCCTCACAATCGTGTCTGCGCAGTTTCTTGAGAAGTTAAGTCTTTTCAACTGTAAAATTTGGTCATTAGTCACAACTCTTGTAGTTAAGACTTCATTCATCATTTTTAATACGGCGGAGTCGATTACTTTAGTTGGGAATTTATCTAAGACTTTTCTCACAAGACACTCCCCAGCTCTCGTCCCAACTGTTTTAATAATAAATTGCTCTGAAAAATTGAAGACGTTCTCTTCAATTGCTTTCAAGAAGATTTCAAACGCGGCGTTGCCGTCATTTCGTGTGTATTTAGTGGACCCTCCCATAATCCAATTTAAAGCCAAATCCATCGCATTCACCAACTTCACTTGTTTCTCGTCTAAAAGATTTTTTAATATGACCAGCGCGCCGCTCGTGCCTTCAACAACTTCGTTCACAACAGCTTCTTTGAAAACGGTATTTTGCGCCATTTTCAGACTTTTTTGAAGAAGGGGCGATGCCGATATAATAAAGTACTTCAAATTCGATGAAATCTCTGTTAAGATGTCCTGCGCCAAGGCCGCTGTTAACACGGAATCAAGGGAAATAAAAATTTTCGCGATTTGAGAACTACTCGACGACAAGACCGAGCGCGCAAATACTAAAATGTTTCCAACATATTGAAAGTGAACGATTTCAGAGACTAAAAAGTCCGTGAAAGTCGGGTTGAACGCTCTGGAACAGAGATAATAGTAGTCGTTTCTTTTCTTCATATACTTCAATAAATCTTTGTCAATCAAATTTAAATCTGTGATATTCGAAATACTTGCGAGACTGTTTGGAACACTTTGAGTTTTTTGGATTTCTTGAAGACGCGTGTGGTCGTCTGTTTTTTCACATTTTTTTGTGTCATTTAAAACATCGATTTTCTCACGTGTTGGCTGTTCATTCGAAATTTTGATGTTATCAGTTTGTGGAGTTTCATCGGTGTGAATCTTCTGATAGAACAACATGTACGCATTCGCATTAGTTTTGCCGCCATACCAATTCTCATTGTCAGATTCTGAGACTGTTCTATCATTGAAACAAAGCCATTTCCCATCGACCAGACAGTTACTAAAATAATGCCCGCCATGTGCTCCACCACTATGAATAACAACACCAACCAACTTATATTTGTAACTTTGTGATTTCACATTTGTATGAATTTCGTCTTTTTTGGAGTCTTCTTTTTCGTGTTGTATCTCGACACCCTGACAGTCACAATTTGTTCTGTTAATTTCACAATCATCGCCCTCCCCTTCTCGTGTTTTTGAATCTCCGCATTTCTTTTCTTCTTCACATGGTGGTGTACAGTATTCGCTCAAATCGACCACCTCAGGGTATTCAAAGTACCCGTTGTATTTGACAATCTCGAAGACGTCGTTGTACACAAATCTCTTCAAATGGAAGACCAACATCTCCGGCAGCTCCTCAAACATTTCGCTTCGTGTCGCGTCGGAGACTACCCCGCACTCTTCGCATCGGTAGTCGCACAACGTGCTTCCCTCCACCAAATTCTGCAGCGAAAGTGCCACTTTAGAAAACCTCTCGACCTCAAGTGGACAACAGCAGAATGGCTCAACGCGTTTAATACAGTGCCCACAGCGACTTTTTATAATTATTTGCATCTTCCCTTTAAAAAGGTCGGCGGCAGCCAAGACGTTGTGATACAACTTGCAGCTCTCCATTGCAGATATCGTCGTGTTAAAAAACTCCTGCGCATCCATCTGCAGATGACACTGAATCACTTCATAACAACTCCCATGAGCTTGTCGACAAAATTCAGTCGTATTCGAACAGGTACAGACGCCAAGGGCCATATCACTGAATAAACGCTGAAGGGAATAAATCATAGAATAGTCTAAATAATCATTTTTAGTGGATACAACGTCGCGAGTAACTGTTTCAGTTTGGTTCTTTTCTTTTGAGTCTTTTAATTCTTTTAATTGTTTGAAATTTTTTAATTCTTTTGAGTCTTTTGAATTTTTAAAAATTTTTGAATCGTTGAAATTTTGTAAATTTTTTGAATCTTCCAAATTTTTTAATTCTTTTGAGTCTTCTGATTGTTTTAAATTTTTTGACTTTTTTAATTCTTCCAATTCTTTTGAATTTTTTAATTCTTCTGAATTTTCTGAGTCTTTTGAGTGTTTTATATTTTTAAATTCTTCCAATTCTTCTGAATTTTTAAAATTTTTTAAATCTTGACTTTTTGGTATTTCAACTGTTTCTGTTTTTGCTGGTGTAACACTTTCGCTCTCTTGTGAGTGTTTTTTATTCTCAATTTTTAAAGTTTCATCTGCTTTTAAAGCGCGCGGAGATAATTTTGTGATGTCAAATACTTTTGTTGCGGTGAACTTTTTTGTGAGTTCGGAAATTTGTTTTTCGTCGAGGGGTTTTATTTGCGTGTCATTTTGAAGTGTTTTGTTACTTTCATTTTCTTTCAATATTTCAACTGTTTTTGTAATTTCATTTTGTTGCGTTTCTGTTGATTTCGGTTTTTCTTCTTTTTCAATCACAGTTAAATTGATATTTGTTGTATTTATATCTTCTTTATTTGTTTGTATGTCTTGAAGTTGTTCCGTTAAAACATCTTTCCTTTCTTCTTTCAAGTCTTTTTCACTGTTAAAATTTTCTGTTTGGACATCTTCTTCCAGAGTTTTTGGCAGTTTAAGTTGTTCTTCTTTGCATTTCTCTTCTTGTGTGTCTGAACTATTCTTATTAACATTTTTATTATAAATATCTATACTTTGTTTTCCCATCAAATTGTTCTTTTCAGATTCAAAGACACTTTGGATTCTTTCGTCTTGTTGTTGTGTTTCTTTTTTCGATATCAACACTTCGTTTTGTTTCTCCTCGTTTTTAGGTGTTTGACTTTCTCTGTTTTTCACGTCTTGAGTTTCGCACTTTTTTTCTTCTTCGTTTTTGTTTATCTTTTTTTCCAAATTTTTTTCTGAATTTTTTTCTTCTTTAATTTTCACGTCTTCAAACACGGGCAACACAATTGCTTTTTCCATCAGTAATTGTGCGCAATTTGCCGCATGGAAAGTCTGTTGGAGGACCGAGTTCATATAACACGTGCATCCCTGATTGACCAACCCTCCATACTTTTGTTCTCTTAAAATGACTTTTTCCGAGCAGACGGCCATTTTCTCGAGTAGTTCATCGACGTGTTTTTCGACTATTTTTCTGAGAGACACATCCATCTCGTCCAAACACTCAGCCAGTAATTTGAGTAGTTCGTCTGCGT